>NC_133659.1:301858436-302000897 GCF_037893015.1 Macrotis lagotis | reverse complement strand
AAAAATGAAATACAAGAGATAGCAAAATTATGTAATAAGATACTTTTTAAAAAACATTAAAGATAATAGTCTTTTGTCTTTGTTTAAACTTCACCATTATTTCTTTGGATATAGATGATATTCTCCATCACAGATACTCTAAAATTGTCCCTGATAGTTGCACTGATGGAATGAACAAGTCGATCAAGGTTGAACATCACCCCCATGTTGCTGTTTGGGTGTACAATGCTCCTCTGATTCTACTCATCTCATTCACCATCAATTCATGCAAATCCATCCAGGCTTCTCTGAATTCCCATACCTTCTGATTTCTAATAGAACAATAGTCTTCCATAACATACATATACCACAATGCCCAGTTGATGGGCATTCACTCAATTTCCAATTCTTTGTTACCACAAACAAGGCTGCTATGAATATTTTTGTATAAGTGATATTTTTATACTTTTTCATGATCTCTTCAGGGTATTGGCCCAGTAGTGGTATTTTTGGATCAAAGGGTATGCACATTTTTATTTCCCTTTGGCATAATTCCAAATTGCTCTACAGAAAGGTTGGATGAGATCACAGCTATACCAACAATGCATTAAAGTCCCAGATTTTCCACATCCCCACCAACATTAATCATTGACCTTTCTGGTCATATTGGCCAGTCTGAGAGGTGTGAGGTGATACCTCAGAGATGCTTTAATTTGCATTTCTCTAATCAGTAATGATTTAGAGCAATTCAAGGTAACTTTCAATGGCTTTCTTCATTTTCCTAGGATCTTGTGTTGGGGGAAGGGCTGGTTTATAGACTTTTGATATTGAGATCCCCAGAAGTTTTGCTTAATGGGTTTGGTCACTCCAAGCAGCCAGACAGTAGTGGATATTAGATGCTTTATTTAACTCCTAAAATCCAGAGTTTTTTCTCAGTCTGCTTTATGTTTGATTATAGTCACCTTTTGACTTTGTCAAGTGTCTGTGACCTTGATTAGTGGCTCACTCCCTAGGCCTGAGGGGGTGGGGGTTGTAGTGGATCTGTGTTATCCTTGAACAATTGTGGGCTGGGTTCTTGGGTTATATATTTAATCTCCTTAATCCTCAATCCACACTGGGGAAGATCTGCAGCCCACAACTGACAGGCTGGGGAGGGAGGCTTTTGCTTTATTTGTTCTGGGAAGAGTCACCTTCTCCCACAGGAATGGGGGAAGATGACTCAACTGGAAACATGGCAGCAACTTTGCTAGAAACACAGGGGCTCACTGTCTTGGTCTTCCAGACCAGCTGAGTTCATCAGATCTATGTCTGGCCACTGTGCTGGAGCTCTCCTGCCCCACACAGCAAATACTTCTGCCACTGTTCACAGGTTAGTCCTGGGCCTCACCCTGCCATCTCTGAACTGGCTTTCTGCTCTCTACCCCCTACCACCCCCTCCTACCCACTCACTCATGCTCCTCTGGGACAGACCTTTTTAAATGTTCTCCTAAGTTTTTCTCTGGGTTTTGTGGATCCAAATTCTGTTAAGAGGCTTAGCTCATGTTAGTTCTGAGGGAAAGACAGGAGAGCTTAAAACAATGCCTGGCTTCTCTTCATAATCTTGGTTGTAAGTCTTGGTTAGGTTGGTTCTTTCCTATTCTTAAAAAAATATTCTATCATTCCCTTAAACTAACATCTTAACATTTCTTTACCATTTCACAAATTCCTAAAAAGAGCTCTATGTCCACACTAATTGTCTATATTTCATCTCCCACTCATTTCTCACCTTCTTGAAACTTGTTTTCTGATTCACCACTTGTTTTCAATTACTCTCTCTAGGGTTAACTATAAGCTTCAACTCCTAAAACCCAGAATTTTTTTCTCAGCCTGCTTTATCTTTTATTATAGTCACCTTTTGACATTGTCAACAACCCTTTCCTTATGAATAATCTGATCCCTTGATTTTCAATCTAATATTGTCATCTGACTCCTCAGTATTGTTGATTGGAACATTTTCATCAACCTCAGGCTAAACATCTATTTCCTACAATAGTCCTTCCTGTGTCTTTTCGTTTTTCCCCCCCAAACCCAATGAGTTGAATTATTTTGTCCATGTAGATGATCACAAATCTCCTCATTTAGACTTTTTCTTCTTCTTCAAATGTTTGTTAGACATGTGTAACTGTGCCAACAACACCTCTAATAAAACTATACAAAAAGAACTTTCTACATAGTCCCTAAAATCCATGTCTCCTTCAAAATTATTTTTTTATAAAAATTTATTTATTCAATTATTTATTTATTTGCTTGTTTCTAATTATAAGGAAGACAATTTTCAACATTCATTTTTTGCAGTTTTCTCCCTTCCAAACATCCTTCCTCCTCCCAATATAAGATAGCAATTAATTTGATATAGGTTATATGTGTACACTTCTGTTTCATTTATTTCCATTTCATACTGTGAAAAAAGAATCAGATCAAAAAGGGGAAAACCACAGGAAACGAAAAGCAAAAGCAAAAACCAAAATATTTAAAAGGTGAAAACAATATACTTCAATCGGCATTCAGATTCCATAGTTCTTTCTCTAATGACAATTTTCATCACAGTCTTTAAAAATTGTCTTGTCTTTGATCTCTGCATTGCTGAGAAAAGCTTGGTCTATCATAGTTCATCATCATACATTGTTTCTTTTAAGGTGTACAATGCTCTCCTGGTGCTGCTCACTTCACACAGGCTCAGTTTATGTAAATATTTCCAGGCTTTTCTGAAATTTGCCTACTCCTCATTTCTTGTAGACTAGTAATATTCCATTTTATTCATATACAACTTGTTCAGCTGCCCCCCAATTGATGAAAAAACACTCAATTTCTAATTCTTTGACAAAACAAAAAGAATTGTTATGAATATTCTTGCAAATGTAGGTCCTTTTCCCCTTTGTGTGATCTCTTTGGAATACCAACCTAGTATTGGTATTGTAAGATAAAGAGGTATACACGGTCTTATTACCTTTTGAGTATAGTTCCAAATTAATCTCTAGACTGTTTGGATAAGTTTACAACTCCACCAACAATGCATTAGTCTCCACATTACTGCACATTCCCTCCACTATTTATTATTTCAATTTTCTAGCATATGCACCAATCTGCTAGATGTGAGGTGGTTCATCAAAGATGTTTTAATTTGCACTTCTCTAGTTAATAAGTGACTTAAAGCATTTTTATATGACTATAGATAACATTAATTTCCTTGCCTGAAAACTACCTGTTCATATCCATGGACCATTTATCAATTGAGGAAATATTATAAATTTGACTAGATTCTCTAAGCATGCCATCATATCATCTGCAAAGAATGAAAGTTTTGTTTCCTCATTTCCTTAACTTCGTTTTTTCTCTAATTGCTAAACCTAACATTTCTAGTACAATAGTGGTGATAATCCTTGTTTAACTCTTGATCTTACTGGGAAGACTTCTATCTCATCTCAATCTCATATGATGCTTGCAGATTGTTTAAGATAGATACTGTTTTTCATTTTAAAGAAAAATCCCTTGTGCTCTCTAGTATTTTTTTTTTTTGCAAGGCAATGGAGTAAGTAACTTGCCCAGGGTCACATAGAAAATTATTAAGTATCTGAGGTCAGATGTGAACTCAGGTCCTACTGTCTCCAGGGTCAGTATTCTATCCACTGTGCCACCCAGCTGCCCACTCTCTAGTATTTTTAATAAAAATTTTTAATTTTTAATTTTATTTAAGGCAATGGGGTTATGTAACTTGTCTAAGGTCACACATTCAGACAATTATTAAGTGTCTGAGACTGGAATTGAACTCAGGTCCTCCTGATTCTAGGACCAGTGCTCTATTCCCTACACCATCTAGCTGCCCCATTCTCTAGCATTTTTAATGGAATGGATTCTGTATTTTGTCAAAAGCTTGTTCATCATCTATGGTTTTGCTCTTGATGTGTCCTGTTAATGCTGACAGCTTTTCTAATTTGGAGTCACTTCTGCATTCCTGATCTAGATTCCCTTGGTCACAGTATATTTTCCAGGTGATAACTTGTAATCTCCTTGCCATTATTTTATTTAAAAATTTTACATCCTTATTAAGGAAATTGATCCATAATTTTCTTTCTCAGTTTTTACTCTTTCTGGTTTCACTATCAGCACCATATTGGCTTCATAAAAGGAACTTGGTAGGACTTCACCTTTTTTTTTACAAACGTTTATATAACATTGGAATTAATTGTTCTATTCTTTTCTTTTGAATTCATGTGGTCCTAGAATATTTTTCTTACGGAGTTAATGATTGGATTGTTCAATTTTTTTTTCTAAAATGGGATTGCTTAAGTATTTTATTTCCTTTGCTGCTAATCTGGGCAATTTTTATTGTTGTAAATATTCATCCATTTCACATAGATTTCAAATTTATTACCATGTAGTTGGGCAAAATTGCTCTGAATTATTGCTTTGATTTTCTTTTCATTGGTGGTGAATTTACCTTTTTCATTTTTGATAAGTTGTTTTTCTTCTTTCTTTTATTAATCCAACGAACCAAAGGTTTACAATATTTTTTGTTTTTTTCATAAAAACAATTCTTAGTTTTATTAATTCAATAGTTTTTTTTACTTTCAATTATATTAATCTCTACTTTGATTTTTGGATTTTATAATTTTGTATTAGAGATTTTTAATTTATTGAATGCCAAGCTTTTGATCTCTTTCTCTATGTTATTCATGTATGCATTTAGAGATATAATATTTCCCCTAAGAATTGTCTTGGCAGCAACCCATATATAAGTTTTGGTATGTTGTCTCATTATTGTCATTTGCTTGGATAAAATTATCTCTATAATTTATTGTTTGATTCATTCTTTAGGATTAGGCTTTTTAGTTTTCAATTAATATTAAGTCTGTCTTTCAACAATAACCCTGTATCACATGTAATTTTTATTGTATCATGATCATGGAAAGGTTAAAATGCATTTAATATTTCTGCTTTTCTGTACATGATTGCAAGGGTTTTATGTCCTGATACATAGCCAAATTTTGTGTAGGTCTCCTGTTCCACCGAGATAAAAATATATTCCTTTTTAACTTCATTCAGTTTCCTCCAGAGGTCTAGTATATCTAACTTTTCCAAGATTCTGCTCACCCCTTTCACTTCTTTCTTGTTTATTTTGGTTAAATTTATTAATTCTAAGAGAGGAAATTTGAGGTCTCCTTTTAATATAGTTTTACTATCTATTTTATTCCTATAATTCACTTAACTTCTCTGAGAATTTGAATGTTATACCACTTGGTGAATTGAGATTTAGTTTTGATATTACTTCATTGTCTACAGAGCCTTTAACAAAGATGTCGTTTCCTTCTTTATCTCTTTCCATTAGGTCTATTTTTGCTTTTGCTTTGTTTGAAACCAGGATTATTGCTGTGCTTTTCTTTTTTTTTTTTATTTCAGCAGAAGCATAATATATTCTCCAATCTTTTACCTTTACTCTATTTGTATCTCTCAGCTTCAAATGTGTTTCTTTGAAACAACATATAGTAAGAGTCTGGTTATTAATCCATTCTATTTCTCATTCTATTTCTCAGTTTTATAAAGAGTTCATTCTGTTCACTTTTACACCTAAGATTACTAATTCTATTTCCTTCCATCCTTTTTTCCCTATTTGTACTTTTCTCTCTCCTTTCACACTGTCTCTCCTCACTAGTACATTGCTTTTGAATAGCAAACCTCCTGCAATATGTTTTCCTTTTTCTCAACCCACCCCTATTTTTTCTTTCCCCTTTTCCATTTATCATTACCATGATGTAGTGGCTGTATTGGTGAAAATCATGTCTTGTATTTCTAAACCCATATACACCTGATATATGGGGAGTAAGCAGTGAATTGATGAAATCAAATCCAGTATATCACTTCCCATCATCATTTTTTTACCTGAGATTATGTCCTGATTAGAGAAGGGTGTTGCTAACAGTTTAAAAGAGGGTCACTTTACACATAGGATCATAGATTTGGAGCTAGAATAGAAATCAGATACCACTCAATCAAAGTTATTCATTATTCTAATGAGAAAACTAAACAAAGGCAGTTAAGAGATTCCGTATGAAGTCACCTCTGGTGAAGCATACTAGGAACACATAATGGAAGATAATCCTTCTGGAGACTGATAGTACTTGACTAAAGCAAATTAAAAATAATGAAGTCACATAAAGGAGGGATTTTAATCCTGATTCATTTCCATGAGGAATCTTGATTGAAAAATGTCTATCTCAGGGTGGCTAGGTGGTGCAGTGGATAGGGCACCGGCCCTGGAGTCAGGAGAACCTGAGTTCAAATCCAGCCTCAGACACTTAATAATTACCTAGCTGTGTGGCCTTGGGCAAGCCACTTAACCCCATTGCCTTGCAAAAACCTAAACAAAAGTCTAACTTGTGGTAACACACCATCAAAGGATGAAACTCCTTGTACTTATTAGTTCATCAGATATTCAAATAGTAGATATGTAACAACACAGTCTTGGTACACAAAGTGTCTTAACTTGCAATCCACTTATACCTAGCAAGAGACCTCATCTAATGCCTCATCAAAGTGTGGGGATAATTATTTCCTTTTTTCTTCTTGGACTAATAATTTCAGTTTTTTTATGGAGCTCCTGGGATTTCCCTTATTGTTCAGGACCTGTGAAATAAACAACAAACTTATAATTCATTTCAATCATAACTGTTTTGATGTAAAAAAAGAAAACCAGAAGAACCTGAGATATCTGCTAATTTTCTTTCCTGGGATATACATATAAATCAGTTTCCATTTGAAAGAGACAGATGAGAAGTTAATACTCTTGAATTTTTAATTTTCATAGTAAAATGTTGATTAAGGTGATTGCTCCAAACACTGTCTTAATGACTCCCCTGGAGACCTAGAATGTGTTTTGATTGATATTGAAAAAATGACTAGATGACATATACTGAGATTAATTGGCATAGCAATTCTGATGTGGGGATTGGATTATATTTCCTTATTTATTTATCTATGTAATATCAATTTCCATGTATTATTTAATCTCAAACTTTTTTATTCATTGTCATGGAACTTCGGGTAAAAATTCTTTCTCTAAGAATGCAAAACTGAAATGAAATAAACAAATCTGAAATTTATAAACAAAGAGATTGTCCTGGAGCAAAATGGGTAATTTTAGACTTGTCCAGGGTCAAGTAGCTAGTTTGTATCAGAGTAGAATACAAATTCAGGTTTTAAAAACTTCAAGGTTTATTCTCCATCTGCTATGTCATATTGCTTTCCCTAATAGTAAGCTTGGAAAGGACTTATATTTAAGCAATATTTATCTGAGCAATATTTAAGATTTATTAGAGGCCATAACTATTTCCTCCAATACATAGAGGGCAAAGGTATAAGTTGACTATAATGGAATGGTATTTAATAAAACAAAATTAAGGGGGTAATAAAGAGGATTGCACTGAGAGAAGAGGGAAGGTAGAAATAGAATAGCATAAATTATATAACACGAAGAGGTAGAAAAGAACGATTATAGTAGAAGGCAAAATAGGGAGAGGCAATGCTTGAACTCTTGTCAGAATTAACTCAAAGAGAAAATAAAAAAAACAGTTTGGATAGGAATATCATATCTTTAATGAAGTAGGGGGTAAGGGGATAAGAGAAGGGGAGACTGATAAAACGTAGGGCAAATTGGAGGAGGCAGTGATCAGAAGCAAAACACCGATGAAAAGTGACAGTCAAAAAAGACGAAATAGAGAAACAGAAAGAGAGAGAAAGGAAGTGAGAAAGGCAGAGAGAGAGGGACAGAGACTGACAGACACAAACAAACACAGACAAACAGAAAGACAGAGGATAGGATAAAGAAAGGAAAAATAGGCCTAGAAAACAAATTAAAGTTAATATTAAATATATCTATATCAAATGTCATAGGATCCAGATTACTAAAGGATAAGTTAAATGAGTTTATAGGAGGAACTATTCTGATGGGACACCTCAACTTTCCCCTCTCAAAATTAAATAAATCTAACATAGATAAACAAAAAATAAGAAGCTAAATAGAATTTTTGAAAAATAGACCTCTGGAAAAAAACTGAATAAGAACAAAAAGGAATTCATCTTTTTCTCTGTAGTACACGGCAGCTACACAAAAATTGACCATGAATAAGGGCATAAAACCTCACATTCATGTGTAGAAAAGTAGAAATGTCAAATGCATCCTTTTCAGATTATAATACAATAAAATATATTCCACAAAAGGCTGCAAGAAAGATAAATTTTAAAGAAATTATTGGAATCATATAATCTAATCCTAAAGAATGAGTAGATCAAAGAACAAATCATAGAAACAATTAATTTCATTAAAGAGAATGATAAGAATTGGACAGTATATAAAAATTTATGAGATACTGTCAAAGCAGTACTTAGAGGAAATTTTTTCTCTTTAAAGAAATGCTTATATTGGGGCGGCTAGGTGGCGTAGTGGATAAAGCACCAGCCTGGAGTCAAGAGTACCTGGGTTCAAATCCGGTCTCAGACACTTAATAATTACCTAGTTGTGTGGCCTTGGGCAAGCCACTTAACACCATTTGCCTTGCAAAAACCTAAAAAAAAAAAAAAAAGAAATGCTTATATCAAGAAAATATAAAAAGAGTGTACCAACGACTTGGGCATGCAATTAAAAAATTGAAAAAGAACAAATTAAAAACTTTAATTAAATACAAATTTTGAACTGGTGCAAATCAAGGGAATAATTAATAAAATTCAAAGGAAGAACACCATTGAACTAATAAACAAATGGGATTTTGTAATGTTTAAAAAATCAATAAATTAGATAAAACACTGATTAATCATTTTTTAAAAAGAGAAAAACCAAATTATCAATATCATAAATGAAAAAGGTAAGTAAATATAGAATGAAGAAGAAATTAAAGCAATTATTAGGAATTATTTTAATCAATTATATGTCAATAAATCTGACAATCTAAATGAAACGAAAGGATATTGACAATACCCATTATTATTAAAAACACATAAAACAAACTCAAAAATTTCATAAGTGTTATCATTGCTAAAATCATCAGCAGGAATTATTTTTAATGAAGATAATTAAAAACTTTCCCAATAAAATCAGGATGAATCAAGGGTATCTGTTATTCAATATTGTACTGTATTATATAGTGCAATACAGTATTGTAGACCAACAAGAAAGTAAATAAATTAAAATAAAGGATGAAGAAACAAAACTACCACTCTTTGAAAATTATTTGATAATATAGAGTCCCAGAGAACAGCAATTAAAAAAACTAAGTTGAAATAATTTACATTAGCAATGTTCCAAAAAATAAAATAAATCCACATACAACATCAACATTGCTACATATTCCCAACAAAGTCCAACAATAAGATATAAAAAAAGAAATTCCATTTGAAATAATGCTAGATAATATAGAATACTTTGGAGTAAACCTATCAAGACACATCTAGTAACTATATAAATATGATTATAAAATGCTTTTCATACAAATAAAATAAGATCTGAATAACTGGGGGGAAAGTCAATGAATGATGGGTAGGCCAAGCTAATATAGTAAAATTATGATTCTACCTAAATTAATTTAATTATTCAGAATCATACCAATCAACTGCCCAAAATATTTTATAATACTAGAAAAAAAATAACAAAATTTATCTGCAGATTAAAAGGACAAGATTAGGCACATTATATCAATTTCCAAATCTGGAAACATGTAATAATTCATGGGAAAATGTAAGGTAGTTAATATTAGGTATCAAATTGAATTGAAAAGTATAATTATCAAAATAATTTGGTATTGGCTAGTACCAGTAGGGTAGATCAGTGGAGTATATTAGGTACAGAGTACACAGGAAAAAATGCTTAATAAACCCAAAGAACTCACTATTTGACAAAAACTGCTGGGGGAAACTGGAAAATATTATGGCAGAAACTAAGTATAGATCAACCTCTTATACCATATACCAAGTTAAAATCCAAATAGGTACATGATTTAGACATAACTGGTGATACTCTAAGAGAATTAGTGGAGCATAGACTAGTTCACTTTTCAGACTTAAGGACAAAGGAAGGGTTTATGATCAAATGAGAGATAGAGAGCATTATAAGGTTTAAAATGAATAATTTTGATCACATTAAATTGAAAAAGTTATACGCTCACACACATACAAAAAACAGCAATAACTATATTGTATCTGGGATTAGAAGGAACATAGAAAGTTGGGAAACAATTTTCACACCTAATATTTCTGGTAAAATATTCATTTCTAAAATATATAGAGAACTGAGTCAAATTTATAAGAATATAGGTCATTCCCCAATTAATAAGTGGCATATGGATATGAGCAGGTAGTTTTCCAATGGAGAAATCAAAGCTATTTATAGTTATATAAAAATTCTAAATCATTATAGATAAGAGAAATGCAAATTAAGACAGCTCTGAGGTACCAACTCACATCTATTAGATTGACTAATATTGCAAAAAGGAAAAATGAAAAATATTGGAGGCAATATGAGAGCATTTCAAAATTATGACCAAAAGGCTATAAAACTATTCATACCTTTTGATTCAGCAATAGCACTACTAGGTGCACATTCCAAAGAAATTTTTTTAAAGGTAGGGGGACATTAGCTATTCCTACACAAATGCTTATTGAAAGTCTTTTGTGATAGTAAAGAATTGGAAATTGAGAGAATGTCCATCAACTTGGGGAATGGATGAACAGCTAATGGAACGTGATTGTAAAAGTATAGAATTGTGCTATGAAAATGATGAACAGAATGATTTTAGAAAAACCTGAAAAAAAACTTACATGACCTGTTGCAAAGTAAAGTGAGCAGAACCAGGGGAGACATTGTATGGAGAAACAACAATATTGTGTGATGACCAATTGTGAATGAATTAGCTATTCTCAGTTAGATAATGATCCAAGCCAATTCCAAAGGACTTGTGATAAAAAAGATGATTCATCTCCAGAGAAAATACTAAGTCTGAATGAAGATCAAAGTGTATATACATATTTATATATGCATATACACACATATATACATGCAAAGAATAAATATATGTACACACTTAGGTATGTGCATACATAAATTTATAATTTATATTTATATTTACAAATATGTCTATGTATGTGTGCATTTATACATATTTATAAGGAAATTTTTAGTTTGTTTTCTTGGTCTGTGATTTTTTTCCTGTGACCAACTTAGAAATACATATTGTAGATATGGTGAGTTAATCGACCTCCATGGATATTGCTCCCCTGAGCACTTCAGAGAACTAGGCCAAACCTAGAAGACCAATTATGGACAAAGCTATCCCCATTCAGAGGAAGAAAAACAAAGCAAAAAAAAAAAAAAACAAAACTTCAGGAATTGAATGAAACTACATTCTTTTTAAAATTGTTTTTTATGTATTTCTTTCCTAACTCACGCTTTTCTTTCTTTTCCCTCAATCCTAATTCTTCATACCAAAAATGACTAATCTGTAAACATGTCAAACACAGTTGTGTATGTACAATATTTACCTGATTTTTCACCACTGAGGGGAAGGGGGTGGGAAGGGAAGGTAAAGCAAATTATGTAACTTAGAAATATGCATATGCATGTGGATGAATATTGAAAAATTTCATAACATGTAACTGGAAACAAAATAAAAATATCAATAAAAAATAAATATATGTTTCAGGATTGCACATGTATAATAAATTGCATACTCTCTCAGAGAGGGGGGATGAACTAGAGAAAATAAGAGCACTTTTAACTTAAAATTGTTTTAAAATGAATGTTAAAAATGGTTTTTATATGTGATTGGAAATAAAATATTATTCAAAAATAAATATACAAATGGAATTGGGAAATAGTTAACATAATAAATAAAAACTCAAAATAATTCAAGAAAATATTGAATTCAAAGATAATATTAATCAAAAATTGAAGCTAATATTAACAAATTTTTTTCTAAATCATTATGTAGTTCAAAGGCATCCTTTTGTATAACTTGATGACCCCTATTTTTTTAAATGCTATTTTACTTTTTCAATTACATACAGAGAGAGTTTTCAATCTTCATCGTTTTGTTAGCTTTGGAGTTCCACATTTTTGTACTTCCCTCCCTCCTCTCCCCACTCCTCATGAGAGTGAGTAATACAATAAAGTTTATACATATTTAACATATTTCCATATTGGTCAAGTTGTGAAAGAAGAACCTGAACAAAAAAGAAAAAGGAAAAAATATAAAATAAGTTTTAAAAAGTGAAATTAGTATGCTTTGCAATGATCCCTATTTCTATTTGAGTTTGACATCTCTCCCACCCATGAAAGTTTTCAGGAGTTCCTGTGGGCAAAGACTGGAATGTCTCCAAATGGTTAGCTCTCTGTGGAAAATTTTCTCAGAATTGAAATAGGCTGGTGATAGGTTAAGATGTTGAAAAGACTTTGGAAGACATCATAATCTGCAAATGAAGGACTCATAATATAAATTAATTTAATCAAATTCACAGTCATTGAGTGTCTAAGAAGGAATTTGAACCCAAGATCCCTTTGGACCAGTGCTCTGTCCACTATCTCACATCACCTCAGATAGAATAGAAGTCATTATTTAAAATTTATTAGAATTTTGCTATGCTAATAAAACCTTTAAGACACAGAGTCAACTCCATGTTAAAATGAGGAATTAGAACAAAACCATAGGATTATTTACTCTTGTTTGATCTATAATTATATTATAAATTTCTAAACATCTTACTATTTAGGAAAGCAACAGTAGGGTTTTTTAATTCTCTGTAATTATATGAGGCTCTGTTTTATTACTTTTGGACCATGAAGGAGAATGGAATAGATCTTTAAACAATTTTTACAGAAAGGAAAATTGAGGCAAAGAAAATGTAGAAATGATTTTCTTAGGCTCACCTGGCAAGTCAGGGGCCAAGGAAACAATTCTGCTAATTAGACTTCTTATCCAGCCATTGCAACTCATCACTTCAATTTTTTTTGGAGAGAACTCAATTTCCTCTCAATGGAAGAAAATTGTTCTGTGTATTTCAAAGTAATTGTCAGGCAATTATGTTATTTGAGATCTTCCAGGAGGTGCCTTCTTGAACAATTCAACAATCCAAGAAAACAGACTAATTTCAAACTCCAGATTAAATTGTTAAAGTTCCAATAGATTTCAGACAGCTCCGGAAGGTGAATATAAAACAAATTCTTCTTTGTGTGTAACAGGGCTCACTGAAGAAAGATGAATTTGAGAGTTTCTCTTCTAATATTGCAGAGAAAAAATTAGATCTGGCCTTGATATCCATTCTCTTTAAGTCACCCTCAGGTGCCCAAGATGTTCAGATTTCCTCAGGTTTCTTTTACTCTGAGACATAAAATCCTCTGAGATTTCCTCATATTTCTTTTACTCCAAAACATAAAATGCCTCTGTTTGTACAAAACATACATTTTACTGCCCTTGGATAGGTGGGAGTGGAAAAAGAATCATACTCCTTTTTATACTCTACATAGGACAGTGGTGAAAAATGTAAATAGACCTGTCTAGTAGGAAACTGATGACACATTCCTGAAGTTCAGGAAAGACATTGAGGATAAAGCTATAACTTACATATCTATTACAGATATTAAATAAAATACTTGAAACTGCAAGGAAAATGTGAATCAACATAAGAAAAGAGAGTAAAGGGCTAAAGACTTGGGATTTGAGGAAAGATCTATGGTTATTGTAAAGGAGTCATAGAAGTTGGAAGACAAGAGTATAACATCACAGAAAATACAGGAAGAAAGTTTCAAGAAAGAGGGAGGCACTTTTTTTTTTAAATGCTGCAAAAAAATTGAAATTATTCTTTCAGTATAAGGAAAAAATTGGATTAGAACATTTTTCAAGAGAGACTTAAAGGGTTTTGGAGTAGATGACTTTTCATGTTCCTTCCAATTTTACGTTACAATAAATGGAGTGATAAAAATGAATACAGTTCATGAAATAGAGGCCAAAATTATGAACTATAATTTTTGAGAAGTTAGCACTGAATGGGTAGAAAATAGGACAGTTTGTCAAAGTATCAGGTCTATGAACCATTTCTTTTTTTTTAAATTGGGAACAAGAGAGACTTGTGATATAAGTAGGAGAGACTGTAATATTCTAGAATTGGACCTGGAAAATACCCTTCAATCTGTCTAGTTCTACCTCCTTACCTTACAAGTGAAAAAAAATTTAAAAGTCAACCCCAGGTTAGTTAAATGATTTGCCCAAGGTAAATGGTAAAGTCAGTGTCCCTGTTCCTGGGACTCCAAATCTAAGACTGCCAGTAGGAAGAGATTGAAGATGCTAGAAATTGAGAGGATATAGCAAGCAGAGATAATAGCACTGATGGTATGGCTAGTCTCATAGAGTCTGAGGGGGTAGAGAAGAACATAGAAGCTTATGTTTTTAATTACCTCAGAGCATGTGAATCTTGGGGTCTGCTATAGCCTTAGAACACTTTCTTCTAACAAATACACCACTGGTTTATAAGTTGACCTGCCTCACTTCATTTCTTTTGGATTTGAAATTAAAGTTATCTATGGAAGACTCTAAAACTCTTTATTGTATTCTTTCCAAGAGATTTGCAAGTTCGAAAAAAGATCAAGTTTTCCAAATTCTCACCATAAACAATTACGCATCAAATTAATTACTTTTTTTAGCTTAGTCTCCCTAGAAATGTATTAAATCTTAGATTTTTGACTCATTTGTGAAATGTAATACTTAACACCTGCTTCTTTGAGAGGATTAATGTGCCACTCTGCTCAACAGTTATTTCAATGATAGGTTTTAAACTTGAATAAATTGTAAAAGCATTCATGTCAAATATCAGGATCATTATAAATTTAGAACAGTATATATAATATTTGTTTTACTCAAGAACTTGAAAAGCAATCAGAAAATTGTTATCTTTTGTTCTCTCTATCATGTTATATAAACTTCTTGTTTATATCTGTTTAACTCCTTCTGCATTCAAGTCTCCAATTACTTTACACAAAGGAAGAGGAGGGAAAGACCTTAATTTAAAAAAAAAACCCAAGATCATCCATTATACACTAAACAATCAAGGGTCATCTTTTTAAAAAAAAAATTATTGTTTTTTGAATTTCAGTTTTCCCCCAATCTCACTCCCTTCTCCCCATTCCCCCCAAAAGTTAGTCTGTTGGTCTTTACATTGTTTCCATGCTATACATTGATCAAAATTGAATGTATTGGGAAAGAATTCATCTTTTTTTTTAGGTTTTTGCAAGGTAAATGGGGTTAAGTGGCTTGCTCAAGGCCACAGTTAGGTAATTATTAAGTGTCTGAGGCTGGATTTGAACCCAGGTACTCCTGACTCCAGGGCCTGTGCTCTATCCACTGCGCCACCTAGCCACCCCTGAGAAATCAAATCTGTAAGGAAAAAATAAAATATAAGAGATAGCAAAATTACATACTAAAACACTTTTTTTTTAAAAAAATTGAAAGTAATAGTCTTTGGTCTTTGTTTAAACTCCATAATTCTTTCTTTGGATGCAGATGGTATTCTCCATTGCAGATACACTAAAATAGTCCCTGACTGTTGTACTGATAAAATGAACAAGTCCATCAGGGTTGATCATCACCCCCATGTTGCTGCTAGGGTGTACAATGTTCTTCTGGTTCTGCTCATTTCACTCGGAATCAGTTCATGCTAATCCTTCCAGGTTTCTCTGAATTCCAATCCTTCCTGGTTTCTAATAGAAAAATATTATACCATAACACACATATGCTACAATTTTCCAGCCATTCCCCAATTGACTGTCATTCACTCAGTTTCAAATTCTTTGCCACCACGAATAGAGATGCTATGAATATTTTTTGTACAAGTGATATTTTTACCCTTTTTTCATGATCTCTTTAGAGTACCAACCCAGTAGTAGTACTGCCAGATCAAAGGGTATGCACATTTTTATTGCCATTTGGGTGAAATTCCAAATTGCTCTCCAGAAAGGTTGGATCAGTTCGGAGCTCCACCTACAATACATTAGTGTCAGATTTCCCATATCCCTTCTAACATTGGTCATTTGTCTTTTCTAGTTGTATTGGATGGTCTGAGGTGTGTGAGGTAGTACCTCAGAGATACTTTAATTTGCATTTGTCTAATGAGTAATAATTTAGAGCAACTTTTCATATGACTAGGGATCTCTTTGATTTCCTCATCTGTAAATTGCTTCTGCATATCCTTTGACTATTTCTCAATTGGGGGATGAGTTGGATTTTTTTTTATAAATTTTATTCAGTTTCTCTATATATTTTAGAAATTAGTCCTTTGTTAAAAATATTAGGTGTAAAAATTGTTTCCCAATTTATTACATTTCTTTTGATCTTGGTTACAGTGGTTTTGTCTGTGCTTTTTAATTTAGTGTAACCAAAATTATCCACTTTGTTTTTAATGATGTTTTCCATCTCTTCCTTAGTCATAAACTGCTCCCTTTTCCAAAGATCTGACAGGTAAACTATTCCTTGATCTCCTCGTTTGCTTAGAATATTGTCTTTTATGTCTAAATCCTATACCCATTTTGATCTTATCTTGGTATAGGGTTTGAGATATTGGTCTACTCCAAGTTTCTGCCATACCAACTTCCAATTTTCCCAACAGTTTTTATCGAAGAGAGAGGTTTTTATCCCAGAAGCTGAACTCTTTGGGTTTATAAAACAACAGATTATTATAATCATTTACTGTTATACCTTTTGCATATTCCACTGATCCACCACTCTATTTCTTAGCCAATGCGAGACAGGTTTGATGACTTATGCTTTAGAATATAATTTTTAGATCAGGTAGGGCTAAGCCACCTTCTTTTGCATTTCTTCTCATTAAATCCCTGGAAATTCTTGACTTTTCATTTCTCCATATAAATTTACTTACAACTTTTTTCTAACTCATTAAAGTATTTTTTTTTTTGGAATTTTAATTGGTAAGGCTCTAAATAAGTAGTTTAATTTAGGTAGGATTGCCATTTTTATTATATTAGCTTGACCTAACCATGAGTAGTTATTAAGTGTCTGAGGCTGTATTTGAACCCAGGTACTCCTGACTCCAGGGCCTGTGCACCACCTAGCCACCCCTGAGAAATCATATCTTAAAGGAAAAACTAAAATATAAAAGATAGCAAAATTGCATACTAAAATACCTTTTTTTTGAAAAAAAATAAAGGTAATAGTCTTTGGTCTTTGTTTAAACTCCATGATTCTTTCTTTGGATGCAGATGGTATGGTGCTCTCCATTGCAGATACCCTAGTTGATATTTGTCCAGATTTTTAAAGCTGATTTTATTTGTGAGAGAAGTGTTTTGCAGTTGTTTTCATAGAGTTTCTGAGTCTGCCTGGGCAGGTAGACTCCCAGGTATTTTATATTGTCTGATGTTACTCTGAATGGGAGGTTCTCTTTCATGCACTTGCTACTATATTTTGCAAGTCATATATAGGAATGCTGAGGATTTATAAGGGTTTAGTTTATATCCTGCTACTTTGCTAAAGTTCCTAATTGTTTTCAGTAGTGTTTTTAGATGACTTTTTAGGATTCTCTAGGTATAGCAACATGTCATCTGCAAAGTGAGAATTTTGTTTCTTCCTACCCAATTCTAATTCCTTCAAATTCTTTTTCTTCTCTTATTGCTGAAGCTAACATTTCTAAAAAAAATATTGAATAGTAATGGTGATAACAGGCATCCTTGTTTCACCCCTCTGATCTTATTGGAAATTCCTCTAACTTATGTCCATTGCATATAATGCTTGTTGATGGTTTCAGATAGATACTGCTTATAATTCTAGGGAACAATCCATTTATTCCTATGCTCTCTAGGGTTTTTAGTAGGAACAGGTGCTGTATTTTGTCAAAGACTTTTACAGCAGCTATCGATATAATCATATGATTTCTGTTATTGACATAGTTAATTAAACTAACAGTTTTCCTAATATTGACCCAACCTTGCATTCCTGGGATAAATCCTGCTTGGTCATAGTGTCTTATCCTAGTGATAACTTGTTGTAATCACTTTGGTAAGATTTTAACATTTTTCACATCTATATTCATTAGGGAGATAGGTCTAGAATTTTCTTTTTCTGCTTTGACTCTTCCTGGTTTAGGTATCATTTTGATTGGTAGGACACTAAATCATATTGGAGTCACAGAAAAAGTTAGGCAGAATTCTGTCCTCACCTATTTTTCCAAAAGAGTTTATATAGAATTGAAACCAGTTGTTCCATAATTGTTTAATAGAATTCAATTGTGAATCCATTTGTCCTAGGAGATATCTTTCTTAGGGAGTTCAATAATGGTTTGTTGAATTTCTTTTTCTGAGACAGAGTTATTTAAGTATTTAATTTCCTCTTCATTTAACCTAGGAAAGATATTTTTGAAAATATTCATACATTTCACTTAAATTATCAAATTTATTAGCACAGTTGTGCAAAATAATACCCAATTGTTACTTTAATTTCATCCTCATTGGTGGTGAGTTCACCTTTTTCATTTATGATACTGGTAATTTGGTTTTTTCTACTTTGTTTTTTTTTTATTTTTTATTTTTTGCAAGGCAATGAGGTTAAGTGACTTGCCCAAGGCCACACAGCTAGGTAATTATTAAGTGTCTGTGGCTGGATTTAAACTCAGGTACTCCTGATTCTAAGGCCAGTGCTCTATCCACTGCACCACCTAGCTGCCCCCTACTTTCTTTTTTTAGTCAAATTAACTAGAGGTTTATTAATTTTATTTTTTTTCATAAAACCAACTCTTGGTTTTATTTATTAGTTCAATAATTTTCTTGCTTGCAATTTTATTGATTTTTCTTTTAATTTTTAGAATTTCTAGTTTGGTATTTATTTGGGGATTTTTAATTTGTTTTCTCTAAATGTTTTAGGTGCATGTTTAGTTACTTGATTTCCTTGCTCCAATTTATTCATGTAAGCATTTAAAAATATATGCCTTGACAACTGTCTTGGCTCTATCCCATAAGTTTTGTTATGTTGTCTTGCTATTGTCATTATCTAGGATGAAATAATTAATTATTTCTATAATTTCTTGTTTGATCCACTCATTCCTTAAAATGAGGTTATTTAGCTTCCAATTAGTTTTAAGTCTATCTCTCCCTGGACCATTATTGAATCTGATTTTTGTTGCATTATGATCTGAGAAGGATGTATTCAATATTTCTACCTTTCTGCTTTTGATTATTAGATTTTTATGCACTAATACATGGTCAATTTTTGTATAAGTGCCATGTCCTGCAGAAAAAAAAATATATTCCTTTCTATTCCCATTCTATAGTCATTCCACTATCTCCAAACCTACTGCCTAGGTTTTCTAACATTCTATTTACCTCCTTAACTTCCTTCTCATTTATTTTGTGTTTAAATTTATCTAAATCTGAGAGTGGAAGGTTGAGGTCTCTCACCAGTAGAGTTTTTCTGTCTATGTCTTCCTGTATCTCATTCATCTTCTCCTCTAAGAATTTGCATGCTATACTACTTGGTGCGTACATATTTAATATTGGAATTGCTTTATTGTCCATGGTACCTTTTACAAGGATGTAGTTTCCTTTCTTATATCTTTTGATGAGATCTATTTTTGCAGGCATTTTGTCTTAGATAAGGATTGTTCCCCTGCTTTTTTCACTTCAGTTGAAGAAAATATATTTTACTCCAATCTTTTACCTTTACTCCATATTTATATCTCTGCTCTGCTTCAAATGAGTTTCTTGTAAGCAGCATATTTTTAATCCAGTTTGATATTCTCTTACATTTTTTGGGGAGAGTTCATCCCATTCACATTCAAAGTTATAATTACTTACTTTTTATTGTCCTCTATGTTATCGTTCCTCAGTTTATATTTCCCCTTTTTTTCACTTTATCCATATTGCCCAGTATTTTGTTTTTGAATACCACCACCTTCAGTGTGTATGCCCCCTTGTATCCAAATCTTCTCCCCTTACTTTCCCCTTTCCCTTTGCCCCTTCTTCCTTCTGTTGGTTCATCTTTTCCTCCCCCCCCTCCTCCTTTCTCTTTTAATACCTGAAAGGTATGATAAGTTTCCCAACTTAACTAAGTGTGTATATGTTAACTTTAAGCCTAATCTGATGAGAGTAAGCCAGGTAGTTCTCATCTTCTCCTTTCTTCCTCTCTATTGCAATAGCTCCTGTATACCTCTTTATGTAATTTGATTCATCCCATTCAGTCTCCTCCATCCTTCCATCTCTTTACTGTCCCCGTACTTTTTAAGGAGGTATTGTTTTTAAATCATTCTTTCAGAATCACAGATAAGTCATGAGTTTCCATCACTTCTGGCAAAGTATATTCTCTCTAATAGAGTTACAATTCTCTAGAGTTATGAGAATCTTTCTCCCAGGTGGGGATATAGCCAGTTTCATCTTATTGGATAACAGGTTCTTTTTACCTTTTTTTTAAAACCTTTTCATGTGTCTCTTGAGTCTCTTGTTTGATGTCCAAATTTTCTATCAGGAAGAGTTAGAAGTCTCCTATTTCATTAAATGTACATCTTTTCCCCTGGAAGAGAAGGCTCAGTTTTGCTGGATAGTAGATTCTTGGCTGAAATCCAAGCTCCCTTGCTCTTTGGAATATTTCATTCCAGGCCCTTTGATCCCTTAATGATGATGCAGCCAGGTCCTATGTAATCCTTACTATGGTTATTTGATATCAATTTTTTTTTTCTTTCTGGTTGCTTGCAGGATTTTCTCTTTTATCTGATAGTTCTGAAATTTGACCACAATATTCCTTAGTATTTTAATTTTGGGATCCCTCTCCAGAGAGGATCTTTGTATTCTTTTGATAACTATCTTGCCCTCTGGTTCCATGCTATCAAGGCAGTTTTCCAACACTAAATCCTGTAATATTGAGTCTAGGCATTTTTTCTCTTCAATATTTTCAGGAATCCCAATGATTCTTATGTTGTCTCACCTGAATCTATTCTTGCCATCAGTGGTTTTGATTCTGAGATATTTAACATTTTCTTTTATTTTTTCAAATTTTTGGCTTTGTTTAACAGATTTTTGTTGTCTCATGAAGTCATTAATTCCTACAGTCTCCATTCTATTTTTTAAAGAAGAATTTTCTTCTTTTACCATTTGCTACTCCTTTTCTAGTTGGTCAATTCTGTTTTTGAATGAGTTTTCCATTTGCCCAAATGTAGTTTTGAGAGAATTATTTTCTTTTTGCGTTTACCTAATTGAGAATTTGAGAGAATTATTTTCTTTTTGCGTTTACCTAATTGAGAATTTGAGAGAATTATTTTCTTTTTATATTTCTCCAATTGTATTTTCCAAGGATTTATTTTCTTGTTGAGAGATATTAATTTTCTCTTGCAAGGTGTTAATTTTCTCTTGAATTTATTTTCCCAGTTTTTCCAATTGATTTTTAAACTCCTTCCTGATTTCTTCTAGGAAGTCTTTCTGGGCTGGAGACCAATTCATATTCTCCTCAGAAGTTCTAGCTCTCTCTGAGTTAGGGTCTTTGTTTTCTAGGTAGTTTTCTATAGACCCCTTTCACTGGCATTTCTTCATTTTCCTAAGATCTTGTATTGGGGGAGGGGCTGGTTCACAGACCTTTGGCTTGGAAATCACTAGAGGCTTTACTCACTGAGTTTAATAACTCCAAGTGGGCTATCCAGTAGGGATGCTGGTTGCTTTCTCTGGAGCGTCTGTAACCTTTATTGAGGCCCACTCCTTTAGCCTGGAGGGGGTGAGGGGGTGCAGCTGGATATTTTTATCCTTGAAAAATTTGGGCTGCACCCTGGGGAAAGGTAGTTAGCCTCCCTATTCAGCTGAGGGAGCTCTGCTGCCCATGCCTGAGCTTGGGGGAAGGGGAGTTGGTTGGGGGGGGCTCTTACTGTGTTTCTTCTGGGAAGAGGGCTCTGCAGAAAGTATGGAACTCATGTTCACTGGGGTTCCCTTGACTTCCACTCCCAAGGTCAAAGACTCCATAGCCAAGGTCAGTCCTCTGGCTTCACCCTGCCACTTCCCCTGGGGCTGGCTCTCTGCTCTCTGCCCCTGGCTCACCCCGAGACAGACCTTGAGATAGATGTTCTTCTCCTAGTTTCTCTTTCTGGGTTTTGTCAACCCGATTTCTATTAAGAGGTTTCTTTCATATTATTTCTGAGGGGAAACCAGGATACCTTAGCACACAGTGTCTGTCCTCTCTGTCATCTTGGCTGGAAACCCAAGAGTCATCTTGACTTTAGTCTTATCTCTGGACTCTGAAGACTGGAAAAGATAATGAGGCTAACAATTGTGCACAGCTCTGTCTCATTGTCACTGCTCCTTTTCAAGAACTAAAGACAACCAATAATAAGTATCTTTAAAATTTCTGTTCACCTTTTGCTTTAATACGCTTTCCCATCTGGCCCAGGTTTCTACCATATTTGGGTATTATCCATCTATTTAATAGAATTGTGCCCTTTGGAAAGAAAGAAGGGGGAATGATATGGCTGTGCATAAAAGTCATTCAGTAAAAGGAATAGTCACAGTGACAGAAACTCAGTATTAGTCCATGTTTTCCATGTGTGAAATCAGGAAGCAAAATGAAATAGAGAAAGTGAAAAGTGGCCTTCATGAAAAACCACAAATACAATCTATTGCCTAAATCCTAAAAGACAGTGTTCATAAGTAGAAGACACTCATGAAGTAACCACCTATTAGAGTTCAATTCATCTTCTTTTCTACAGTTATTTTTTTTAAAGTTGAGATAATTGCAGATTTCCTGATGAGTGCTTTCCAGTTTAAAAGTTCAATCTAAAGGATTTTAAGTGCTAAACAAATATCTCCTTTCCACTGTACCTTTGCTTTCAGTTTTTAACTTGAAGGGTACTTTGAAGGTCTCGAAGGTTCCAGGTTATGCATTGGCATAGAGCCAGAACTTGGATGGAATCTCACAAGTCTCCATGAGGATTCCAAATTTTACCCCCTGCAAAGACAAGAGATAATTCATCTAATCACACTGATAATTTGGTGTTGGCTTTCCATGACTTTTGTTGAGTGTTTTTCCTTGTTTATTTCTGTAATTTCTTTTTCCTCCAATGTCAGTCTTCAATGCTACCTCTGTTAAAACTGAGTGGAAAGTAAGGCAGGCTTACTGGATTATTGGTGCCAAGGAAGTGGTTGCCCTGGAAACAAATACAAGGTAAAAGTTCTCAGAATTTCCTTGGGTCCTCAATAAGACTTTCATTGCTCAGGATATATAGGAGCAATGACTAATGGGGGAGGAGAGAAATTCCTCAAAAAAAGTATGCTTGAAAAGATATTGAAAAACTATGAAATACTTTAACTGTCATTATCCTGAAATTTCATTATGAATTAGTTTTTTTTTCATATTCCAAATGCCTGATTAAACAAACTAGAGCAAGTTTCAATTTATCCAGAAAGATTGAGGATTGTTCAAATGAATGTTGTAGTTAACTATGTATGTGTTTATATGAGCACACACATATACACATACTGACATATATGCACATGTATGTATGTATGCATTTGTGTACTTCAAAACATATGTGCTTATACAAATATATATATATATAGGTACATATACATACATATATAATTGTATTTTTCTTGCATATATTTTACTATGCAAGAAAAAGATTAAAGTTAAACATAATTAGGGAGATAGTATGATACAGTAGAAGGTGAATTGATTTAAGGACAGTCAGAGGACATGGGCTCCAATTCTCCAATCCCTCGGGTAGTTAGTACTTGCATTTAAGCACAGACAAATCAGTTAATCTCTGAAAGTCCATTTCATTATTTGTAAAAATGTGGAATTAAACTAGATGACCTCTTGAGCTCTTTCTATTTATTTTTTATTTATTTTTTAATTTTTTTAGGGTTTTTTTGGCAAGGCAAATGGGGTTAAGTGGCTTGCCCAAGGCCACACAGCTAGGTAATTATCAAGTGTCTGAGACCGGATTTGAACCCAAGTAATTCTGACTCCAGGGCTGGTGCTTTATGCACTGTGCCACCTAGCCACCCCTCTCTTGAGCTCTTTCAAACTCTACTGTGAGTCACCAAGTGCCTAACCCTACTTGGGCTTCAGTTTCCTCAAATTCAAATTGATGGGAGTAGACTATATCCACTGGCACTCTTTCCTACTATAGATCTATGCTCTTTGGATACAAATGGAACATGTTGTCCATGTATCCAGATATTCTCCTTGATCTTATAGTAGGTCAAGATTGATATTTTTTTAAAAAAATGTTATTCAGTGTGTATAGTACATTATATAAACTTTTATGAAATTGACTTGAATCCATTCTTACATTATAAAGCAAATCCTTCAACCTGGTGTAGCCTTCTGATGAGACAGTTTGACCAGGGTGTGACCAATGTGCATGTTCATAGCTTCTTGGAGCCACAGATGAGATGGGTGACTGTTGGACACCAAAGGTAGAGGAGCAGCTTGAAAAGGACACAGCAAGCCCTTACATGATAGGTGCACGTCCTTCCTTAATAGATCAAATACCCCTATTGTGTCTCCAATACCACAAGGAATACAGAATAGCTTATGATTTTAGAGATAGAAAACATCTTGAAGATCATCTAATTCAGCATAATGTAGTTGTGTATAAAATTAAATCAGTCACAATTTTTGCACAGCCTAAGAGCTAATCATGGTTTTTTTTTTAATATTTTTAATGTATAAGTAAATAACCCTAGTTTGCAGATCATAAAGAAAAATGGCATTAAACCAGAATTGACATGTAGGCCAAAATTCCCAAACCCTGTATTGTCTAATCACTCCAGCTTACAGAAAAAGAAACAAATGACCAGGGAAATTAAAAATTCTCTAAGGTCACAACATATTTCTGATAACTGTATCATGATGTCATTCCTGTCACTTTATATTACACCAGGCTGTTTCCCTTAATATTCTATATAGCATTATGAACTTTGTAGTCAGTCTAGCTGTAGAGTCAAAACTCATTGATATTCTAAAGCAGGAAATAATTAGCTGGGTGGGCGGGGGGGGGGGGGCAAAGCCAAAATGGCAGAGTAAAGGCAGTGACTTCCCCAATCTCTCACCCAAATCTAAATACCTTTAAATAATGATTCTAGCCATATTCTAGAGTGGCAGAACCCAAAAAAGACAACTGGGAAGATCCATGGGAAAGGTCTTACACTGGATTTAGAAAGTTCCATGGCACAGCCTGGGCTGTGCAGAGAAGAACCAGCTCGAATCACCTAAGAACAGATCACAAAACTCCTGGATCTGGTTATAGTTTGCAGACCTCTCAGTCCAGGGATTGCTAAGAATAGCTTTGAAGGTCAGCAGGACAACTCTGCAGCACCACAAGAGAATGGAGCACAGTCCAGCAAAGACCTCAGCAGCACAAACCCAGCCCCAGTGAACTAGGAACAGATCCCAGGAACCATTCATCAGCTGTTTCCAGAGAACTCTGCCCACTGATAGTAATGGGAACAGGAGAGATTTCAGAGGTCTCTTTACTATACTTGAGTCAGTACTCTGTTGCTTTGCCCATACTCAGATCTGGTCCAAGTCTTGGGTCTCAGTCCCAGAAAGAGGAACAGAAGTATGACAAAGCTCACTGCTTCAACACAACAGGGACTTTTCTCAAAGCAGTCATAACCTCTCCTAAGACCTTGGAGGAATTGAGAATTACAGGATCCTGGGGGTATCCCTAAAACAGATACAAAACCCTCAAAAACTGGGAGTTTCCATCATGGAAACCAAATCCCTCCTTAACAAGGAGTTAAAAATCAAGTCCTAGACTAGGGAAATGAGCAAACAACAGGGGAAAAAATTGAACATAGACAATTAATTTGGTAGTACAGAGGATCAAAATGAAGGACTCAGCAGATAACATCTACATCCAAAGCTTCCAAGGTAAAAATGAATTAGTATTGGACTACAGAAGACCTCAAAAAAGATTTTGAAAATCAAGTAAGGGAAATAGAGGAAAAATTGGGTAGAGAAATGAGAGTGATGTGATAAAATCATGAAAATTGAGTAAGCAGCTTGGCAGAGGAAATACAAAGGAATACTGAAGAAAATAGCATCTTAAAAATCAGTCTTGGTCCAAAAGACCAATGGAGGAGAAGAATACTTTAACAAAACAGGATTGCCCAAATGGAAAGGGAGATTTAAAAGCTCTCTGAAGAAAATAAGCCCTTAAAATACAGAATGAATCTAAGAGGAGCTAATGACTTTAAGAGAAACCAAGAAACATTAAAACAAAACCAAAAGAATGAAAAACTAGAAGTGTGAACTACCTCATTGGAAAACAACTGATCTGGAAAACAGATCTAGGCAAATTCGTTTAAAAATTGTTGTGCTCTGGGAGTAGCTAGGTGGCACAGTGGATAGAGCACTGGCCCTGGAGTCAGGAATACCTGAGTTCAAATCCAGCCTCAGATACTTAATGATCGCCTAGCTATGTGACCTTGGACAAGTCACTTAAAAACCCAAAATAAAAATTATTGGACCATCTGAAAGTCATGACAAAAATAAAATAAAAAGGTCTAGATGTCATTTTTCAAGAAATGGTTCAGGAAAACTGCCCTGCTAGCATAGAAGCAGAGGATAAAAATAGAAAATGAAAAAAAAAATTACTGATCCCCTCTTGAAAGTAATCTCAAAATGAAAACTGCCAAGAATATTATTGTCAAATTTCAGAACTCCCAAGTCAAGGAGAAAATATTGCAAGCAACAATAAAGAAACAATTCAAATATCCTGGAGCCACCGTCAGGATAACACAAGATTTGGCAGCTTCTACATTAAGAACCACAGGGCTTGGGATATGATACTCGAGAAGGCAAAAGAACTTGGATTGCAACCAAGAATCAACTACCCAGTAAAACTAAAAATATTCTTTCAGGGGGATAGATGGCCATTCAATTAAATAAGGGAGTTTCAAACTTTCCTGTTGAAATGACCAGAGCTGAAAAGAAAATTGGATCTTCAAATATAAAACCGAAGTGGAGTATATAAAAATGTAAACAGAAATGGCAAATCATAAAGGACTTAATGATGTTGAACTGCTCATATTCCTGCATGGGGAGCATATACTGATAACTCATATAAACTTTTTCATTTATTATCTCAGTTAGAAGTAGTATATAGACAAGAAATAGGAAGGAATTGCATTTGAAAACATTGAGATGGAGAGGAATATACAAGGAGAAGGGGAAAGGAGAGTTAAAATGAAGTAAGTAATTTCCTATAAAAGAAGTAAGAAAAATTTTTACAGTACAGTGGAAGAAGTGTAAATTGAGGAGGAGTGAATGAGCCTTACTCTCATTGGAATTGGCTCAGAGAGGGAATAAAACACACACACTCAATTGGGTATAGACATCTATCTTACCCTATAGGAAAGTAGGAGAGGAAAAGGATGGAAGAAGGGGGATGGGGGGGTGTTAATAGGTGATAGAAGGGAGGGAATATTGTGGGAGGGGCCAGTCAGATGCAAAATCCTTTTGAAGAAGGAAAGGTTGAAAGGAGAGAAAGAATAGAAAAAATGGGAGTGTGGCGAATAGGATGGAGGAAAATACAGTTAGCAATAGCAATTGTAGGAAAAAAAATTTTTGAAATAAGTTTCCTTGATAAAAATTTCATTTCTCAAATATAGAGAATTGAGCCAAAATTATAAAAAAAAGGAATTTCCCAATTGATAAATGATTCAGATATGAACAGTTTTCAGATAAATTATCAATGCAATCTATTTAAATTATTTTTAATGTCCTAACTCACTATTGATAGGAGAAATCTGAGTTAGAAGAGTTCTGAAGTATTACCTGATAGTTATTGAAATGGCTAATAAGACAGAAGGAGAAAATGGCAACTGATTGAAGGGATACAAAGAAATTGAGACATTGATGCAGTTGGAGAAGATGTGAAATGATTCCAACAATTCTGTAGAGAAATTTAGAACTGTACTCAAAGGGCAATAAAACCATGCCTACCCTTTGACTGGCAGTGCTACTACCAAATCTATATTGCAGAAGAGTTGAAATATGGAAAGAAAAGAACCTATTTTATAGGAATGTTTATAGCAGCTCTTTTCCAGTGGCAGGGAGCTGGAGATTGAGAGGATGTCTAGTGGTTAGGGAATGGCTGAACAAACTGTGGCATGAGATTGAGATGAAGTGATGTTCTGTTATGGGAAATGATGAAGAGGATGCTCTCAGCAAAAAAAAAAAAAAAAAAAAAAAAAAAAAAACACGAAAAAACCAAAAGACTTATGCAGTGGGAAATGCTCTTTACACAAAAGTCACAGCAGGATTGCAAGAGGATCAAATTTAAATGACCTATCTTTCCTCAAAAATTCTGTGACCCAAGATAACTCTGAAAGACTCATGATAAAGAATACTATCCATCCCAAAGACAGTGCTGAGAGTCTCTGAATACAGACTGAAGAATTATTTGTTGCGTTTTTTCCAACTTTATTTTTCTTGATGTTTCTCTTTTTTTAAGAGAGGAGTTATATTTACTTTTGCATCACTATTATAGTAATGCTTTTTTTTGTGACTATACATTTTAACCTATATCAAGTAACTTGTTTTCTCAATGATGGGGAATGGGGTGAGAGGAAGGGAGAGAATTTGGAACATAAGATTTTAGAAGCGCATGTTGAAACTTGTTTTTGCTTGTAACCAGGGGGAAAATAAAACAAAATAAAAAATAAGTAACTGCTAGATTATGTGTTTAGACAATGTGGTATAGAGAGTCATCCTTGGGACTGGAAGTAATAACAAATGGCATTTGAATTGAGATTAATGATAGATGAAACATTAACTGGGCTGAAGGATGGGAAAATTACAAATTCTTATACTTGGTTCAAAAACAACTTCTCACTCAAAGGATGTAATAGCTAAGCAACAGCTTTTTTCTGCAAATGAATGGACTTTCAAGTGAACTGGAAGCTAAGTATTATTCAACAGTGTGACATGGAAGACAGGTTTGCATAAGCATTTTTGTTTTACATGAAAAGAGACATGATGTCCAGAACTAGAAGGTTAGAAGAGTTTTGCTTGTCTTGGTAGACCCACAGATCGACTACTTTTCTCAGTTTTAGGCAATAAAGTTCAAAAGAACATAAATTAATTGAATAATACCTTGAGATCATGATGCAAAATTGAGTCAAGGAATTAGGAATGTTTATCCTGCAAAAGAGAAAACACATGATGAATATGAATTGAGGTTTTCCAATTCTCTGATTTTAGGAAATGTTATAGGAGAGCATAGCTTTGAGTAGAAGTCATACTGCAAATGAAGACAAATAAAAAATCATTTACTCAATGATAGTAAGAACATTAGACTGATTTAAAGATGAATATTGGGGGAAAGTATGAAGTAAATTTAAACAAGGTTAGGTCTATTCATTACAGATTCCTGAAAAACTAAAACAATACTATCATTCTAATAATGAAGTTTGATACAGTTAAGAAGTCTCATTTTCCTGAGTTGAAATCAAGGCTGTGCAATCCTAACAAGTCACTTTATCCTCTGCCTCAGTTTCCTCATCTATAAAATGAACTGGAGAAGGAAATGGCAAACCACTCCAGTATCTCTACCAAGAAGACCCCAAATAGGGTTATGAAAAATCAGATGCAATTAAAACAACTGAACAACAAAATATTCCAGGCTTTGTGAAAGGTCTTGGTATATAAAGATTGTTCTTTAAGAAATAAATATATGCAAATATACATACATGTAAATATGAACCATATTCACATATTTTAAGGTAGAGTGTCAAAATCACATGGGCTTGTGATTTTTAATACTCCTAAATGCAACTCAAAGAAAATTAAAATATTATTAGGAGGGGAAGTTAGGTGGCACAGTGGATAGAGCATCAACCCTGGAGTCAGGAAGACCTGAGTTCTAATCCAACCACAGACACTTAATAATTACCAGCTGTAGGACCTTGGATAAGTCACTTAACCCTACTACCATGCCAAAAAAACCTCTCTCTCTCATATACATATATATATATATATATATATATATATATATATATACATACATACATACACAAAATTGGGAAATATTTGAAAGAATAAAAGCACAATAAAACATAATAATATTGCAATTTGAAATTAAGATATGTGCATACTTCAATGATATTTATGTAAAAATCAGAGGTCTGCTGCTCTAAGGAATCTATGATTTCATTAATTCAAGAATTCTTTCCAGTGATATAGATAGAATCCCACTCATGCCTGCCATCCTATGCAGATGTCAACCAAGTTCTCCCAAAAGTCTATCCAAGGGGTCCATCTGATGTGCTAAGGCTTTCTTTGCTTTCTATTAACATCACAAGAGCACTTATGGAGTCACTTATCCTTCACCTTTTCAATATGATCAACCCACTATCTCTCCTCATATAATTCCTTCATGACATCCTTTACTCCTGTTTGTTTTTCTTAGAATTCCTCATTGGTTATTTGTAGCAGACTATTTATAGCCACAAGGTTCTTCTCCACTGCCATCTGTTTCAAACTCATTTTTTAATTCTACAGAAGCAATGGTATGTCATATTTTTGTTACTATATAGAAACACTGTTAGAATGTTATTATTAGAAAACTCTGCTTTTACTTTCATGGAAAGTGTGGTGACACCATAGGAACTTTTCAATTTCCCCATAGCAATCCAATCTGCTAATTCCTTCTCGTCAATTCTGTGCCTATTTCATTGTCCATATGTACTTTCTATCCATGATACACATACTGAAAGGCAAACTTTATATAAGGTATCCATCCAAATGGATGATAAAATTTGGACTATAGATCTTTGTCATCTATTTAATATTTCTCCTGTAGATGCCTTATTTAAATTCTTTTTAAATGTTTATAAACTCCCATGGGAGGTTACACTGTGGTCTAGGGGTTTGTTGCAATCATCACAATTTCATCTGTATAAATGTGCATCTGTAGGATCTCACAATTCTTAGGGAATCCATTTTTGACCTAGATTATGCTGATACTGTCCATCACAGTGGTGAATTCCATTGTTAAGCATTTAATCTCCCTCTTTTATGCAGTTCCAGATGTTTATCATCACAGTCATTAAAGAGTTATTTCCATTTTTTTATCTTAAAAGATTTAAGCAATATGATCTTATTTTGGTTATTGTTCATTAAAGGGAAAAAAAGCTAATTTGTTAGGATAAAATCCAACTCTGTAGGGACTTTTATAAGATATCACCTACCCATACATCAGTCAATTTAAACAGAAATGAAATATTTGAAAATAAACTATAAAACAATTTCATGGAGAAGGCCTAGCAGCTTTAGGGAATCCAGAAGAAATTTCATAAAGAAAGTAGCAATTGGGCTGAATTTTGATTGAAGGAATTAGGGATTCTAAGAAGCAGAGGTGAGGAACAATGGTTTCTGGATATAAAAGACAGACTGTGCATAGGCACTGATACAGGAGATGGAATTTCAAGTTCAGGAAATAGAAAGGAGGCCAGTTTGGCTTGGAACACCGAGTATGTGAAGGGAAGAATGCATAATAAGCCTGGAAAGGCAAATTGGAGCCAGACTGTAAAGGGATTTAAAAATGATAAACAAAGGTTATTTTATCCTCCATATAAAAAGCTACTGGAGTTTTTTGAGTAGGGGAGTGAGATGGTTTGATTGGTACTTCAAAAATATGAATTTCATACCTAGGCAGAGAATTGTATAAAGGGGAGAAAGTTGAAATAGTGAATCCAATTAGGATCTTATTGGACATTATTATTGCACTCGAATTATGATGGTTAAAATAAGAGCAGCTTAAAGGGATGGATGAAAGAAATGCTGAGAAGGTAGAACTGACAAAATAGCAAATTATTGAATATATGGAGTGAGAGTAAAAAAATAAAGGATGATGTCAATCTGTATGTTCTCAAAAATTGGAAGAGTATAATGAGTTCACTTTTAGACATGTTGACTTTGAGCTGCCTGAGGTATCTCCAGTTGAAAATGTTCAAGAGGCAAGATTGGAGAACAAGGGAAATAATGGTGCTACATATATAAATCTGTAAGCCATTTGCAGAGAGGTGATAGATGAATCATTGAGAGAAAATATGGAGAATAAACAATGGACCCTGAAGAGTCTAATCACCCAAGGAGTCAAGATATGGGTAATAATTTACAAAATAACTTTCAGGAAGGAAGGAATGCACTTAGTTTCAAAATATAACCTCCCTAAAAACAAAATAAGGTAGATTTTATTCTAGATAAATAAATCTGAAAGCACTTTCTAAGAACCTACTGTATGGGGATCCCTTTGCTAGGGAGTTGGAGATACAAATAGAATATTAAACAATTCTTACTGTCAGGGAATTTATAATATAACTAGGGAGGTAAAACACACTCACATGTATACATATAGAATAAATGAAAATATTAAAAAGGCAAAGAAAAAATAGTCAAATATAAAAATAGTTTAAAAAGAAAAAATAATATATCTACAAATGAGTTTTTTAGTGAATGTCACATTCAAGAATGTAATTGATTATTGAGATGCCAGTGTGGTGTTAGGCTGCATCAATACAAATAAAATAAGCTTAACTAGGGAATATAATACTTCAGGTATTGATTTGGGGGAGTCTCTCTGCATTAGAGCAGTTTTAGTGCTATGTGTTCAAAAAATTATGTTAAATTTTAAAAACTACTAAAAGCTTAATTTTAAAAAAAAGAAAAGAAAGCAAAAATAAGAGACAGTATACTGAAGTGGGAAGAGAATCAACCTCAGAATCAGGAAGAGAAACTTAAATTCTGCCTTTGACAAATAGCACAGGTATTAACATAGGCAAATCATTTAATTTGTAAGTGCCTCTAAGCTCAGTTCCTTATCTGTAAAAGTGAAGGTAAATACCACACTGGGAGTTCCCCACTGGGATGAAATCACAAGTGTAGATAAAAAAAGTAAAAAAGCTTTCAATTCCTAATTGCCTACAAATCTGATGGTAATCATAATTGTCCCACCTCTGAGGTGACACTGTATGAGTTCCTTAATATAATCATTGAACTACTCAAAAAGTGATGGCATGATTTCTAAAGAAGACTAATTATTGCATCATTACCAGCATTCACATCTGGTTTTATGAACATGAATACAAATAATTTTTAAAAGTTTGTCATTATGATAAAAATATCATAGCTGCCCTATTCTTACAACAATAGATATTATTAAGCATTATTCAGTAAATTTCTTTTAAACTCCTCAGAGGTCAGATAGAGGCCAAAGTCCTTATTTTAAACCTTAGGACAAAGGTAGTGGAGGTACTGGGATGTTTACTGACTTGTCCAAGGTTACACTGGTGGTTAATTGCTTCATTAAGTCAGATAAAACTGTTTATCTTATTACTTTCTAAGTCTTTCCCTAAGTCCTGCCAAGAGGATTTGACTTTCTTGATCCTATTTTTTTTTTTGCTTTTTTATTTTATTTTTTATTTCCTAGATGTCATCCCTTGAGTAGCCCATTGCTTCCACACAGCATTTTATGGACCTTTAAATGACCTACCCACATTCACCCACATTTTTGGTGCTCTGTGAGTATTTACAGTGCTCACAGTATGACATGTAAGGTTATGCCCCTTATATCCTGAAAATTTTCCAAAAGTTTAAAGAGGATCATATTTATATAAATATACTATAGCATGAAATTTCTACCCATCAGTTCTTTATCTGGGCAGCTAGGTATTACAGTAGATAGAATGTCAAACTTGGAGTCATGAAGACTCAACTTCCTGAATTCAAAACTGACCTCAGACACTGGCTGTGTGACCCTGTTTATCTCATTTTTCTCATCTGTAAAATAAGCTGAAAAAGGAAATGACAAGTCATGCTAGTATCTCTGTAAGAAAACTCCAAATGGGGTTATAGAAAGTCAGACATGACTGAAATGACTGAACAACAAAATCCTCTACCTTTGCTTTGTTTCTATATTGTAAACAGGTTTGTCCATAAAATTACCTGCAAACCCCAATGACCCTTCCAAATCTTGGTCATTTTTCTTCTTTTCTTTCACTGCTACTTCTCTATAACATGTGGGCAGCTAGGTGATTCAGTGGAGAGAGCACTGGTCTTGGAGTCAGGAGGACAGAAGTTTGAATTCCTTCTCAGCAACCTGATACCCATTCCCTGTGTATTCTTGGGCAAGTCACTTAAACAGTGATTGCCTCCTTTCCAGAACCATCTCCAGTTGTCCTGATTCATATCTGGTCAATGGTTTCAGATGGCTCCAGAGCAGAAAGTGAGGCTGGTGACTTAGCACAACCCCACCCCTTCAAATCCAATTCATGTGCTTCTCATGATCTTTGAGAAAGAAAGGCAAACATCAAACATCATCATCATCATCCATAAAATGCACAATACATATGGTGTCATCATATCCTAAGCACTCATTCATTTACAAAACCTCCTACAATCTCATTTTCATTTCCTGAACTACCAAAGATGTTCTCACCAATGACCTAATACCAGATTTTTCATTGTTTATTTTCTTTGACCTTTCTGCAGTTTTTGACACTTGATTTCTACCCTGCCCCATTTGATTCTACATCACTCTAGTTCTTCTGACTCTCTTCTCCTATTTTGTTTCTTTCTTTTTAACCCTCTTCTTTCTCCTGCTCTCTAATTGTACACATGCGGCAAATCTCAAGGCTCAGTTGGTGACCCTTTGATATAGATTACCTCTAGCCTCAAGCTCCTCATCCAATTTCACTATTTCAGGGACTACACCCCTTCTATAGAAATGATTTCTAGCCTTATATCTCAATCACAAGGTTCTCTTCTGAAATATCTGGATACCTCTTCTAAATAGACATTTGTCCTATTAGGTATAAAATCAAATAAATTATCTCCCTTTAAAAAATTAACAACAGACAAAAGAATCTGAATTCCCATCATAGCTTCCACATTTTTTTATTAACAATGATAGGATTTTCCCCATTATCAAGTCTGAAAAATACTTATTTTACAAGATTTTAAATGTGATTTGTTTCTTTCTATCCACATTGGTACTTACCCAGTTTAAAGAATTTTACAATGAGTTTCTTTCAGTAACCTCCTAAAATATGACATGGCTTGTTTGAATAGGAAGAGCAAAACTAAGTTTCTGGGATTATGTGCATGGCAGGGCTGACACTGACAGGACAAATAGTTATGGACATCATAATACAGAAGTAGAACCTTTGGGTAAAGACAAGCTTGGCCAGATGCATTAATGTGTAACCTGGAGATTAAAGATGGCCATATTTGCCAGGCGAAGCAATGAAGTTAGCTCAGCAAGCAGGATAGGATGAGACAACATCGAATTTTGTACTGGAAATTTCCAGTGAGGTCAGGTGGAGATAGTCAATAATCACTGAGTAGAAGGAGTGTCAGGTAATGACCTGCCCAATTTGGAAGCCAAAGAATCACCCTATAAAATATTTTGTTAATAATCAATTTGTGACCCTTATGGGTCAATTGGCTGTTGAGGAATAGCATATGTCAAAGGTTAAAGGGTCAAAGATGTCTAGGTTCTATGAAAATCGTATCTTCCTTTGTCATCATCTTAGGGGTCTCTGACATCAGAATTGGGAAGCAATGCGACATCTCTGGCCCAGAGAAGGTCTTTGATGTCTCATTTATCTCATAGGGATAAGAATGGAGAGCAGACTAAAGACTATTAATACAAGAACACTAGCATAATCATCCTGCCCACAAGTAAGCAATGTACCTTGCTAAAGAATTATCTATCAGTCATCATGTCCCTAATCAAAGAACATGAACTTTTTCATGCAACATGTCATGCACATTATTAAATACCTAATACTTTGTAAGTCTTTTCCTAGATATAAAGGGAGATACCACGAAAAAAAACAAAGATGGCTTTTACTCTCAAGAAACTGATAACCTCTCAATAATGTCTTTATCAAGTAATTCCTTCTTCCTCATTCTTTCAACTGCATCTCTAGCCTGTTCTAGTAGCAGAATCAGTAAGGCTATGGATGGAATCACATTTTTCCAAATGAAATTGAAAATAATTTTAAAAATGCATAGATTTTGAGGGTTAAGGAATAATTATAATTTATAAAATACTACTTTGATGAGGATGGGAAAGGGCCTTTGTACTTCATCTTCTATTCCATTTTAACCAGATCTGTCTTCTGGAGGGCAGAGACTTATTCATTTGTCTCCCTACATTCCCTATACTTATACAATGTCTGGCACAAATAACAAGGTTAGTAAATGCTTGCTGATTGATTCTTCTTTCTCTCTTATTAAATCATGCACATTACTTACCTTCACACCTTTGAACAAAACCGTTTCTAGCACATATAGATTGTAACCCTTGAATGACAAAGTTTATTGGAGTTAATCACCTGCTGACCAAATTTCAAGCAATATAGTTTTTCTATAATTAACAATTTCTATAATTAACAACAAATAATTTCTATAATTTCTACAGAAGGCATACTAATCTATCCTTTACTAGAAATATTCATAGCTTAGTAGTATCTGCCAGAGAGTATACATTATTATGGATTCCCTCTATAATGTCATATTAAGTCAGATCATAACTTTAGTGGTTATAAAATAATTAACATAATTAATATTTAAATACTTGATGTAAAATACTTAAATATTTTATAATGTGGATAAATACATTTTAATATACCTATGTGCTATGTCATATTTTTATTTGTAGATCAGGGATTTTATCAATATAGGAAACCTCCAACCAAGAAATTGCTTCTTGGGGTGGCTAGGTGGAGCAGTAGAGGGGCAGCTAGGTGGTGCAGTGGAAGGGTGGCTAGGTGGCACAGTGGATAAAGCACTGGCCCTGAAGTCAGGAATACCTGGGTTCAAATCCAGTCTCAGACACTTAATAATGACCTAGCTGTGTGGCCTTGGGCAAGCCACTTAACCCCATTTGCCTTATAAAAACCTAAAAAAAATTGCTTCTGTCAGTATGGATTAGAATCAAGTATGCAGTTTAAGGTCATAAAGAGTTTTGTCAGGAAGAAATAGGTTAAATGACTTACCTAAAGTAATATAACCAACATGTGTCAAAGCCTGTATTTGAACCAAGTTCTCCTGATGCCAAGACTGGTTCCCTATTCATTATGCAACACTACTTTAGTTCATTCTTTACATGAATATAATTTAGCATATACCTAATTGAACATCAATTACTTCTGCAAAATAACGAATTCAATTGATTTGTCCAGTTGTTTTACTGAATATGTTGACTTGCTAGATGTTTTGCTATCATCAAGTCACAGTTTCACATAGAATAAATTATTCAGAAAACATCAGTATCCAAAGCATCAGATGATAGCTTCACAAATAAATATTTTTTTTTCCTAATATACATTGACTATTCCAGTGTTACATTGTTCAAGTGATATCAAGATAGCTATGTATGGTTACCCACAAGATGGTGCTATTTTCACATGAGCAAACTTGTAAACAGATGCGTATTGTAATTCTATAGTAGAAAGGGTCACAGGATTAGATATTTAGAAATGGAAAATGACACATTTGTTTCAATAAATATGAAACAAGAAAAAGAGGTGAAAAAATTTTCTTTCCAGTTGCATAATTAAGTCCAGAGTTATACTTAAGAATACTTGTAAACTTCACTACAATCTTTCCTCATGTTTGTCATCTTTTTCTATATATGCTCCTATCAGAACAGTCATCTGTTTCTGAATTCTTCTTTAAACTAGGAGTCTATTGACATTCCACTCCAATTTTTTTTCCTCTGAGGAAGACAAAATTGAGTCTTTGATTACTGAATATAGTGTCACATAGAAGAAAGAAAACAAATTGGAATTTTTTTAAATGTGGAACCATTATAGATAAGATGCCATATTTTATCTCTCACAATGGTTAGTGGACAGTGACTCTAACTCCAAGGAAGTCAACGCTTTTTACTACTCACAAGGAACATTGCAAATAAATGACCAAAAACATAAATTATCTAAAAGTTTAGCCATTTCTCATATGAAATGCAGTGTTTTGTTTTGCTAAATTGCTTCCCCCCCCCTCTTTTTTAATCTAGGTTACCAGGTGCAGTTCTCAAGGATAGAGGGGGTGATAGATTCATAAATGAGAATGTAAAAAAACCAAAAATATCCATATTATTTTTAATAAAAAATTAAAATTATTACATTATTGAAGCTGTAATTTAAGATTATATTTTCCTTTTTAGCAAAAGGTGGCAAGTGAGTTGGTATCTTGCATAAATATAACCTTAGGCTTAATTAAATAGGTATTGATAGAACCAAGGTATTTGGAATGAGATCAAGTGTGATATAGCAGATAGAAATCTGACCTTAGAGCCAAGAGGCATGGATTCAGATCTCTTCTCTGACATCTAATTCGTGATCTAGACTAAATCATTTGACCACTTGATATTCCTAGGAAATTCTCTAAGACTATAAGTTGCAGATAAATTGAAAATTTCCTTTAGTAATATGTAATTACTCCAACAGATTTTTCTATACTCATCAAATCACAAATCTGGAAGCCCACTCCCACAAAAAAAGTGTTTCATTTAGCAACTTGAACCTTGTATATAGAGATCTACTCTTATAATGCTACAATGAAAAGGCAGTGTAAGAAAGTGGAAAGAGCATTAATGTGTAGTCACAGGCTCTGTATTTGAATACTAGCTCCAGAATTAACTATTCATGTTATCTTAGGCAAGTCACAGACTCCTTCTGTCCTTCAGTTTTATCTATAAAATGAAGGAATGGGTGAACTAGGTGAATTCCAATCTCCCTTCCAGGTTTAGAAGTTTGATTCTATGATTCTATTCACATGAGTGAACCCAGAAATTAATTCTTTCCCTTCGAAGGAAGGTTCCAGAAATTATGTAGTTGGCAAGAAAAATCAAACAAACTGTACCTGCCAGCATCATGAACAACTTTTATACTGTGTAGAAAAATTGTTAGCTTATCTCCCTCCAAAATCTCAAGTTTCTGAAGTAAAAAGAAACTATAGGACTTTGAAACATTTTGGTTTTATCAAATTGTCTATATTTGTCTTGAATTGTACCATTCTTAGAAAATAAAAGTTTCAATCAAAGTTTTTCAGTTACAATTAGAATAAACTTGGTCACTTTCTGTCTCACTAACTAAACAACAAGGTGTGGCAATTTCTCCTACACTTTCCCACATCAAAAGGTAACTATCAGGTCTGAGATTGAAATGCTAGAAACATAATTGCATTGGAGAGAATTTAGTGCCAAAATATCCAGGTTGTTCAGCAAAGCGGAGATTAGGAAGCATCCTTAATGGTCCAGCCTCCCACTTAGTGAAGTGTTATCTTCTCCCACATCAGGAAAGAGAGCTCCCAACCAACTGTGGCACTTTGAGGGGGCATTTTTGCGGGGCAAGTCCTATGCTGCAGCAAAGGAAAGTCTTAAAGAGCATGCCAGAAGCTACATAGGTGGCCCCTTCGACTTTTCTACATAGTACAAAAAAGTTGATTCAGTATATTTTACACACAGTCGTTACTCAGTAAGTGTATGCTGAATGAATCATTTGTCCACACCCAAATCACTACAGCAGTCTCTTAGATGGATTTCCTTGATTCTAGGCTCTCACATCTCTATCCCATCCTATACTTTGTAACCTGCTTAATTTTCCTTAACTATCCCCTTTTTTTCATGTCACCCCCGACCAAAAAAAAAAACATATACAACTTCAAAGGTGCCCTGTTTTCCATCACAACAAATTCTAACCCCTTGCTCTGGCTTTCAAGGCCGCTGCCCACTTGTCCACATTTAGTTTCTAATAATTCCTAACACAAAGTCTACCCCAGTGGACATTAAACATCTGCTATGCCTTCCCCACCTCTTCTTCAACTATGTACAACCATGTTCTTAGACCAAGTTCATGACTACTTCCTCCAGGAAGGCTTCCCTGACTATTTTAGCCTTTATTAGCTACCCTTTCTCATGAAATATAGCTAGGGAGGAAATAAAAGATTACAGAGCTTTCACTGTCTCATGGCTAAATCTTACATTTATAAGTAATTTTTTTCTATATTTCTTTTTATTCCACCTTCATTTCCAAATATATTACTTCACCTTTACCCTCTCCAGAAACCTGCCCTTGGAACAAAAAATAAGAGAAGAAAGAAGAACAAAGAACAAAGAAGAAGAAAAAAACAATTTGGCAAAACTTACACAATATATCAACTAAGTCATAAAGTATATGGAATATTCTAAACCCATACATCTCTTCAAAGAATGGAGGGAAACACTTCCTTCTCTGTGGGTCTAAGAGTAATAATCCTCCACTTTAGATTTTGTGAATTCTGTGAATAGAATTCAATCTAATATTTTAGGTTTATAAAAATCATGGACTAAAATGAAACTGAAAGGGGGAAATGAAAAACCCTTTTGCATAGATTTAAATATCAATTTCACAAGTATAAGATAAGGAAATTGCTAGACAAGTGCTCATTTGAAAAGATATATGAGCATTTAGTGAAGTCCAAGCTCAATTTCAAACAACATGATGAGGCAGTTGAGCAAGCTACTTCAACTCTAGATGACATAATATCTTGAATTTTTTATAGTTTTCCCCGGCTGGGACATAGTGAAAGTCTCAGAAATAGTTCTAGACATTTTAGAAGTTACCTTGAAAAGATAGAGAAAGACCAAAGGAAGGAAACTAAAATATTAAAGGGTGTCAAGGACATGCCATATAAGAATTCAGTAAAGGGAAAAAAAAGATTGTTTTTTTGTGAGGGGAGGAGTGGGAAACAAGAGAAACTAGGTTTCATTTAGTCTAGTCTTAACTGACTTCTAATATTTGAAAGACAATTACAGAAAAGAGAAATGAAACATCTATTTGTTTTTATCCCTGGAGAGCAGAACTAGAAGCATTGGGTAGAAACTGCAAAGAGTCAAATTTTAACTTGATATCAGGAGAAGTTTTCCAACAATTAGAACTACCTGAAAATGGAAACCCTTAAGATCATAGGTATATTGAAGACAGCTCAAAGCAGTTCATAAGAAATAATTGTTAAATTTTCAGTGTGAACAATTATATTTCAGTAACTGCTAAATTCTGCAAAATTGCAATATTGGTTTGTTGTCTAGACTTAAGAAAGTGACAGAGAAAAACTTAATAATGTTGATCAAACTTAAAACTTGTCAATGGCTCATATTTTGGGGGAAGGGGGATTTTGTTTTTAAACATATATATATATATATGTATATATGTATATAATATATGTGTGTGTGTGTGTGTATATATATATATATATACATACATATATATATATATATATATATATATATATATATATATATATATATATGAACAATTCTGGTCATAATTTAGTGAGTTATTCCTCCCTGTGCCTATCTGGTGGAATACAGAGAGGATGCTTGTTTAGATATTTGATGGACTAAATGATTTTCTGAAATCTATTCTGAATCTGTGAATCACAGTTCTCTAACTTTTGTACTTTATCATCATTTTAGAGTCAGACAAGGTCATCGTCTACAGGAACAGAGTGAACTTTTTAACCTTATTGAGCTGTAGAAGAAGAAGGGTAGAAATACCTCACAAATGGAGAAACCATTTAGATAAAAGGAAGTGAACTCAACACCTTAATGTTCAAGCCCAAACTGAATGGATCATGCAGTTTTAGAAGGGGAAAAAATCTGCATAATTTAGATGAGATAAACTATAAATGTTTTTAAAATAACAATGAAACTCAAGAATCTCTGCTCTGAAATTAAAGTTTCAGTTGACCTAGAACAATAGTTTGCAAAGCAACTCCATTATATAACAATAATAAGCATAAAAGAGCTGTAAATGATGCTTTAAGATTTACATATATATATATATATATATATATATATATGTGTGTGTGTGTGTGTGTGTGTGTGTATCATCTAACACTATGGCCCAATCAGATTGGTCTTTGTTGTACTCCTCCTTTTCCATGCCTTTGTTCAGACAAAGTGACTAGAATAATAACCTTTTTTTTACTTCTTAGAATCCCTAGTTTTCTTCAAAATTCTGCTCAAGTACCACCTTCTATATAAAATCTTTCTTCATCCTCCAGGGACTCATGCTTTCCCCTCCCAAATTACCTTGTATTTATTTTGAATATATTTTGCATTTATGTGTTGTCATCTCTGATTTAATGTAAGCTCCCAGAAAGCAGGGCTTGTTTCATTTTTGTTTTTATATCCACTGTGCCTGGCAAATAGTAAGAGATTCATAAATATTTGTGACTTAATGATTGCTGTCTTTAAGGGATATATATCATAAATATTCTTAACTATGTTCAAAAGTGATCTGTCTAAAGGCATAATGGCCCCCCCTTTCATTGGGGAAGTTTAAGAAGTTGGATCTTTTAGAAAAGATTATTGACCAGGGGAAGTATTGAAAGTAACTTACCGATTTTTAATTTCATAATGCTATATTTCTCATGCCATCACAGTAAATAGCACACAATAGGCATTTGAAAAATGCTATTTGACTGATTGATCTCTCATTAGAGAGTAGCAATATTGGAGGCATAGAGAGGACACAGAGACACTAATGGCATGGCATATATAACAAAAGTGGGAAATAACCAATGGAGAGGCAAAGTGGGCCACTGGTATGCAGATGAATTTAAGAGATCAGTTAACATGTACTTATAAACTGCTTGTTATATCCCAAGCATTTTTGCTAGATGCTGGGAAAGAAGAAAAAAATAATCCCTGGTCTCAAAGGATTTCATATTCCATTCTAGAGGAAAGCCACCAGCATATTGAGAATAACTTCTATGGAAGATGTGTAGGAATATATTAGCAAGAGTCACATAGGATGGGTGAGCATGGATTGGTTATGATCTGTATCTTTGGAATGCCTACCTACATCAGTAAGATCTAAGCCTGAAAGGAAAGAAGTTTCTTCAATATGTTTTCTCTTTACTGATTCCAGTTTTATACATCATTTTTGTTTGAAATAAAAAAAAATATTATCATTGAGAGCTACCAAACTACTGGTAGAGAATTTCATCACTGTGTAAGGCTAACAAATGAACACACTGATATTCATGAAATGTTTTTTTAAAAAAGAAGGCATCCAAAGCATTGGACATCCTAAATGAAAGACTAAAAATTGAACAAAAATTTCACATGAGGAGAAATCAGGGATCAGTTTTGACTTACCCTCTCAGAAGAACTACACATTAATGACATTGGCCTCTCCTGGAATGTTTTTAAGTAAGAGGTTGATCTTAAAGATAAGATGGGAGAAGAAGTTAAGGTAAAATAAAAAAGAAAGTCACTCAAGATGCTTTCCCCCCAAGAGAAAGTAAATTCCTTCAGAATAGATATTATTCTTTTTTTTGTCTTGTGACCTGTGATGTCTAGCTCAGAAAACATTCTATCAATCAATATATCAAATGCATTTATTAGATTCTTACTACTTTCCAGATACTGTACCAGTCAGTAGACATGGAAAGAAAAATAATGAAAGATTTGAAGCCCATTATTAGTAAGGTAATATTAAAAGAGTTCCCGGCTTTCCTTGATGAACTCATGTGTTCTGTCCAATATTCATGTGAATCACTCATTGGACTTTCTGTGACTCCAGAGAACCATCAGTGGAAGCTGCAAAGATATAAAGTTAGGTCATATGTCAACAGAAATTTCCAGTTAACCTAAAGTGAAATGAATGGTCTCAAGAGCTGGTTGGTTCCCTCTCCTCAGAGATTGTGAAGCAGATGCACCAGGTATAATATAGTATAAGTTGGACTAGACTTTGAAGTTGCAGCATATTGAGAATAACTTCTATGGAAGGTGTGTAGGAATATATTAGCAAGAGTCACATAGCATGGGTGAGCATGGATTGGTTATGATCTGCATCTTTGGAATGGTTACCTACATCAATAAGATCTAAGCCTGAAAGGAAAGGAGTTTCTTCAATATGTTTTCTCTTTACTGATTCCAGTTTAACTGGTTCTCTCATTACAACAATATAAATGAAAAGAGCATTAAGTAGAAGATGTGCTTTGAATGGCTGCAATCATCAAATAGACAGAACAGATAATGTTATATGCCTCCCTTCTTTTGGTTCTATTAAGGAATAAGGTAAGAGACATTGTAAAACCTATCATCACAGAATTCATTTTTGTTTACCATCATTTTTCTTTGTTACAAAGGACAGATGAGTTACAGAAATCACAGGTTTAGTGTATGCAGAGATGACTATACGGCATCAACAATTCTAATTTTTTTAACATCTACAATATATGGGATATAAGAATGATCAAACTGTTCTTCATAAATTTGAGCTTTGCACAAACTACCTTACCATGTAAGGTATCTGAGCAGCTGGAAAAAAAAAAACATGCATTTATCTAGAATAGCTTCACATACTGCACATCATTCATCATCACTGCTTCCCTGCATGCTATGGCTATGATTCAAGCTACTCTGGAAAGAAATGTGATATATGTAGACCATTTCACAATTAGAAGAAGCTTACTTAATAATAAATAGCATGGCAAGGATTTTCTCCAAGGACGCAACACAGAGATACATTTGAGGGCAACTCCCTTACCTTTTCATTGGCTATTATGGCATGCCTAGTCAAAAAGGCAATCAAACCTGAGGAAGTCTCAATTCATATGGACTAGACTTTTCATGGTTTAGGTAATAAGAAAAATTATTGGTTCAACTTTAGTCTACTGGACCAATAAAGCCATGACAACAGTGTCATTGCAATTTAAAGAAAATATTAGCCTATCTTACATAGCAAGGTTAGTGGTCTACCACATCATTATATTCCAGAATGCTTATTATTCATCTCAAATAGTCTGTAAGTTGGAGATGTTTCCAGAGAACTAGATAACTATAGAGTGACAACAAATAGATATAAACATAATTTTAATATACGTTATGTGCCATGTATAAATACATAACAGTATATAAATATATTCATTCATAACATCTTTCATAGGAATTCAATTTGTACAATTAAAAGTTTATACATTCTTTATACTTTCTGCCACTCCACTGGCCTAATTTTCACTACACAGTATTAAAAGATTTAATATTCTTTGTTCTTTATAAACTAAAAATCAACCATATCAAGATTTAAACTATAGGGTGAAGGTTTATGATAATGTTGGTATAAATTATCTGAATAGTTAAGACCATTTCATTAAAAGGGATATATATATATATATATATATATATATAAATTGACATATACTTACCATATCATACATGTACATAATATTTATTTAATTTGGATCATATGTTGCATGTACATATATGCAAAAGAAAGCCAAATAGAAAGGATGAAAGCAGAGAGAGGGAGAGAAACAAAGACTAAAGGGAGGGAGGGACGAAGGGAGGGAGGGAGGAAAGAAGGAATTAAAAACAAATAGAAAGGGGCAGCTAGGTGATGCAGTGGGTGGCACAGTGTATAGAACACTAGCCCTGGATTCAAGAGGACCTGAGTTCAAATTTTGAATCACTCACTTAATAATTGCTTAGCTGTGTAACCTTGGGTAAGTTACTTAAACCCGTTGCTTTAAATAAATAAAATATATGAAAAAAACAGACAGAAAGAAAGAGAAAGAAAGAGAAAGAAAAAAGAAGGAAGGATAAATACAGAGAGAAAGATAGAAAACAGAAAGGATGGAAGACAGAAAGGAAAAAGAAATAATGAATGAGAGAAAGAAAAAAGAAAAAAAGGAAGGAGAAAGCAAAAAAGAAAAAGGAAGGAAAGAGAAGAGAGACAGAAAGAAGGAAGGAAGACAAAAAGAAAGGAAAAAGGAAAAAAGAAAGGAAAGATGGAAGATAAAAAAGAATAAATGACAGAAAGAATGGAAGATGGAAATAAAGAATGGAAGACAGAAAGCAAAAAGGAAGGAAAAAGAAAGGAAGGAAGGAAAAGAAAGGAAGAAAGGGAATTTGAATAATCAAAGACTATTCATTTGTTAAACTCCTAGTTTTAAGCTCTTGTCCATGGTTTGTACTGGCTCTTTCCCTTTGACACTGCCTTCCACAGCATCTGACAGTCAGGAAATCAGATTTGCAGGGTAGTGGTTTACATGGGATTCACCTTTAAAAGTGAAGTGTGTGTCTGTGTGTCTGTGTGTCTCTGTGTGTGTGTGTGTGTCTCTGTGTGTGTGTGTGTGTGTGTGTGTGTGTCTCGCAATGGGGCTGTTGTTCACCAAGATTTTTCTATCCTGATTGCTTTTTCACTTTTTCACTTCTTTTCTGGGTGTCTATTGTTGCCTTTGAGTGCCACCTAGTGGGAACAAAATAGAGTCTGGGCCATTTGGAAATGCTCATTTTGCTCATGGCTAACATTTTGCTTCTGAAGACCTATAGGCTCCTGGAGGATCAGAATTTTCATTTTCTCTCCTTTCAGCCTAGGAACCCAGGGGGACACCTCATGGACCCCGGATGAAACGCCCCCCAAGCCTTTAAGGGAGCAGCCATATGGTTAGAATCAGCACAGTCACCTAGTGCCAGTTCACAACAATGGGCGAGTATCTGCATTGCACGCAAGCAATCAACCGAGTTCTGGGTTTCCTATTTTCCCTTTGTCCAGGGTGGTTTTACACCTTATGGAAAGGATAAGTTACTCAAGAGCTAATATTTTACTCTGCTGCTAAGGCCTCAGGATTGCAGTGAAGGTTAGGTCAGAGTTTCCACTTCAGCTCCCTATTTTCAAGGATTTAACACTCTGCCATAAACATTAACTCCATGGAGAAACACATACTCAATCATACCGTGTCTCCGATCGGGAGGACATTCTTCTTATTAAATAAACTCTCCTGCAAGAAGTTGAGCTTGGCCAACATGAAACTACCTTGGAGGGGGTATCAGGAAAGGGGAATGGGGGGGGTGATCTTTCATCCCCTTGAAGCTGAAAAAATTCATACCATTCCTTTTCAACTTGGACTGTATTGTGTAAGAAAGAACAATAACAGACTATGGAAGAGCTAGGGTTTCCAAAGTTTGACATTGGGGATGTATATCATGCTGAATCATTCAATCTAAAAGCATTTATTTAATACATATTATGTCCCAGGTCTTTGGAACAAAGTGAGTATGTCATAAAGGAGGATTTTGTGAATATTAAACTGATTTCAGAGTTCAAGGACCTGAATGTGAATTCTGGAGTGTGCTGGCACAAGTTCATATCAATTGCTGAGAACTCATTGTCAAATTTTCAGTGTGAGCCTGGATAGCTCAGAAATTGGCAATCCCTACAAATCTGGATAAGATTTATTATTTCATTGACTTCATAGACTTAAAAAAAGGGTTCATAAAGCAAATTCCACTTTAAAATGTGAAGGCATATTTTTTTTTCTCCAAAGAGTCAGTTGTTAAACACATTTAGAAGTCCATTTCTGAGTGGTGACTTGGGTCCCAGCCAGTATGGTCAGATCCATTAAGATGCAATCTGTGTGATCTTAGGCAAGTCATTGAAATTCTCTGGTCTTCTTCCTTTGCAAAATGGGAGACTGAAGAAGACCCTAAACGTCTCCTCCAGCCTAAATCTAGGCTTCTATGATCTCTCCACCTACTTCATTGCTCAGATTAGGATTTGGAACTAAGAGGTTAAATACAATGACTTTGTCACAGAAGTTCCTATATAAAACAAGAAGGAACTAGACTATCTCTAAGAGCATTCCCCACTCCAAATCTATATTTCTATGAATCATTTGCCTAATACCTTATGGTTGTTGTTGTATTATTTCCAAATGTGGAAACAAAAAAGTTTAAGGAACTTGCCCCAAATTCACACGGGAGGTAATTTCTCCTAAATCTAAATCTATTATTCATTCCATAATATCAGGCTACCAGAGGGGGTTCTTGCTTCTGTGATACACTGAGTCCAATTAGTATCCTAGATGCTGTTCTCACAAATAGGCAGATTTTCCAAAGTCACTTCTGAGGCCCATTGAAGTTTTGTGGCAAAGTTTCTATCCATTGCCATACATATTGTAGTGATAAAAAAAAAAAAGCATTTCTATCTTTCCTTGTGGTCAATATAATTCCTGTTCTGAGCACCCAATTCATTTAGGGGGGAAAATAAACAAACAAAATGAAAAGAATTCAACTAACTGATCAGTCCTACAGCTCACTGCCCTGCCTAGCATACTCTGCTTTCATTGTAAAAGAAGCAAAAAAAAAATCAGATCACTGACTCTGAAAAAGGAGAAAAAATACACATGAATTTATCACTGAGGAAAAAAAATAAAAACTTGTATTTTGGTTTGGAAGTCACACTCTCAGGTTGTGAAAATTACTTTCCTTTCAGCTTCTTTTTCAGGGGGTGGAATGGGGTGGAGGAAGCAAATGTGCTTTTTAACTAAAAATCAAGAAATATTACAAATTTTCTTTCAATTTTATTTGGAAAACAGCATTTTCATCTTCTACTTTAAAGCTTCATGTTCAGGCCCTGATGAATGTAGCCTAAAACAATTACATTCTGCAGGAAAGGCAATATCCATTGTGGCTGTCTTTCGATTTCCAAACCACCTCCCTTTCCAAACTCCACCTCAGCCTAAGGAATAAAACAGAGAACCAAACAAGCATTGAAATTTGTTGAATAGTGTAGTTTTGTGGGTTTTTTCTTTTGTCAGTTATATAGCTATTTTCTTTCTTTCTGAACTTCTCTCTTCTTTTATTTTCTTTGCCTCTCTCATCCCTCATTCTATTTCTTTCTCTTCCCCTCTCAATGCTTTTCTTTCTCTCTCTCTTTTCCTGAACCCCCCCTCAATTCTCAGCATCAGACTTGCTCAGCCCTTTAGTTAAATTTAAAAACTGATATCGTTTACATTTTATTAGTATCTGACTCCTCCCTCCATCTTTCTAACCCATTTTCCCCTTGGATCATGGTCGTGAAGGCGATCCCAAAAGACTGAATCAAAGCTACAGATTTAGGACAGGGAGTCAGGACACAATTCTTATTATCATCTCCCTGAACCTCAGACCTTATCAGTCTGCAAAAGAAACTTAATCCTGAACATAAATTGCATTTCCTAAAAAAACATAATCTTGCCTTAAGACACCAAACCTCCCTGATTACAGAGAATGTCTGTGTTTACACATTTGCACAGCGCATGCTGAGTGTATTAGAGGCCCAGGAAACAAACTGTGGGCAGCTCCCAGACCTGCTGCAAGCAAGCAGAGGAGAGAGAAAAGAGAAATTCTGAAATCAGACCCTCCGATCTCTCAATCTTTCAAATTCCTGAAGCACATTAGCTTTACTACTGCACGATGTACACGGTAGTATTTCTCCTAATGAAATCTGACTAAAAGTTTAAATGAGTTTAATGCATGAAATATATAAATAAAATGTGGTCTTGATTAAATTTAGACTTGATACATAACTTAAATGGGTAGCACAAGAACAGCTCCAGGATCATGTGTCTGAGGCTATTTTGGGCTCTGTAAAAGTCGTTTGGATTTTCACATTCCGCACAGAGTACCTTCCATCAGGAAGACAATATTTGGGAAAGCCCTTGAAAAATACAAGACACAGATTTGCACTGAGGAGAAAAATACAAACTGGGTTTAGTGGAAAATGAAAGAAAATGAGAACACAAACCAAAGTATTAGAAGTTCTGACCACAAAATACCGGTGAGCATTTTTTGAAAATAATTTGTATTTTCCCAACTCTAGTGATTTCCTATTATCTCTAACTTTCCTGCCAGCTCTAAATCTATGATCTTATCTCCTAAGTACCTAACACTTTTCAATGCAATAACTGTAAAATTCATTAACTAAAAGGACCATTTCCTCATCTGTAAAATAAATTGCTTTGATTAAGTGATTTCTAAGGTCCTTTCTACTACTGCTCAGTCAGGCTGATACATTACCCAATTGTGATTAACAGTGAGAGGCAGGGTAAAGTAGTGACTAAAGGGCATGACTTTGGAGTCAATTAAAGACTTGGGTTCTATTCCTGCCTCTAGCACTTACTAGATGTGGGACAGTAGGTATATTATTTAACCTTCCACTACTCTTAGGCAGCTTTCTAAGATCAAATTGCTCAACTGCATTGAATCAGAGAATTTCTGCACTGAGATTTCCCCATACAGATGAAATCTGTAAAAGTCATTTGGCAAATACCAAAAGATATTAAAGTAATATAAAGATATCCTCCAAATGTTTGTCATTTATGGTATACTGCTATTGTTTGCTTTCTGTCTGAACCTGTGAGTTCATTTTCCAGGCAAAGAAATTCCCACTACCAACTGTCTGCAATATTTACTTATACAAAAATCACTTGGCTTCTGAGAGGTTTTAGCTCACCCAGGATCACACAATCAATATGTGTTGTTCAACCAAAATTGGACTGCAGTTGATTCCATAGCAGACTACATCATTCTGCTATGCTGCCATGGGGCTTCTTCTACTCTTCCTTATTATTATAAGACACTCAGGGGCGGCTAGGTGGCGTAGTGGATAAAGCACCGGCCCTGGAGTCAGGAGTACCTGGGTTCAAATCCAGTCTAAGACACTTAATAATGACCTAGCTGTGTGGCCTTGGGCAAGCCACTTAACCCCATTTGCCTTGCAAAAACCTAAAAAAAAATAATAATAATATAAGACACTCATTAGGAAGGTCACAGCAGAGATACATGAGAATAAGAGGAGATCCAAGCTCCTTTAGGGCGATGGAAAACTGGAAAAACTTCAGGAATGGTAGGCAATCCCTTGGATGTGCCAAACTGAAGACTATGGAACAAACAAAAACCCTTGTAAGAAACAGAGACACGAGGAAAGGGGGGGGGGGGGGAAACGGCAAAAATAAAATAAAAGATACCCAAGACACTTAGGAGAAAAAAATGTTTGACAGTCTTTGGCTAAACCACAGCCAAACCCTGGCTCCAATGTATTCAGAAGTTCCACAGTATTACTCAGTTTGGGGCTTTTTTTTTTCGTAAAATTCCAAACCAGGTGAGTTTTAGCCAGTTTTGGTTTGCTTTTTTCAAGTTTGTTTATGACTTTACTTAAACCACAATGTTCTGGGATCTCACAAGAAAATCTGTTTCTGTGAAATTTTCAGCGTGATTTCCAAACCAAAGAAAAAGATTCAAGTAAACTTTGGGCACATTTCAAAAACAGCATCTGAAGTTTTGGGTGCATATTGGAAGCAAAATGGACTTCTGACCCTTTTTTAAAAATCTGGAGGCTCCCCATCCCACCAATAAAGAGGAGGGACAACAATGAGTTCACTGTGCAAACCATGATTCAGTCTCTGAATGGATAAAACTCCCATTGGTCTCAAGGAAAAGTCGTTTCTGCATAAGGACGATGGAATTAAGCCCTAAGCAGATATATAGACATCCACTCTTTTGGAAACTCTATCAACCAATCAGATATCTTATTCACCAGACCCTAAATAGATTATTTATTCAATATGCTTTATGAGTTCTAGAAAATATTTCTATCCTGCCACCAATAAGAAGAGACTCTTGTTAGAGTCAACTTTGGGTTTGTGATTTCCTGGAGCATTATAGAAAAATTCATACCAAACTACCCTGCCCTGTAGAATTCTGCTCTAACTTTAATGTGGGGATTTAAGAACTATGTTGGGCTTCCCTCAAGTTCTCCTACATTTTCAAAACCAGAATTCTGCCACTTTGGAAATGATGAACACTGAAAAATTGGATTTGAAACCACAGCATTAAATGTTTAAAATCTGATCCTTCTGTCAGGACCTGGGATAAATTAAACTGATGTACATTATTTTTAAAGAAAAGAAAAAAAAAATATGGGAAGCGGGTTTGAAGCCCGGAGGCAAAGAACAAAACAAGTTATGCAGGTGATACAAACCATCTTAGTTCAGTCCGATAATGATTTTCTACTTCCATATGGGTTCTTACCCTGGAAATAATTCTTAGGAAAACACTTTTGAAAGTGATAAATAAAACATTATTTTAGAGAGTTGCCACTTATTTTTGAAAAGCTCATTCATTTGTCCAATTTTATGAATAGCAATGACATTTTAAAAAATCTTTATAATGTATCTAGCTTATTCTTATGGAATGTCTAATAGACAATACAGGAAAATGAGGATAGATAAGGGTGTAAGTGAGACTTTATTAACTGTTTCTCATCAAAATGAACTCAATACAGCTGGGAGATAGGAATTAGAATTTTAATCAGGGATTTAGACTTTAAGACAGAATCATTACGTTTAGTTTCTCTTCAGAATAATCTGGATGTTAACAAATTATTTTCCCATTATCTGAATTTTAATAATTCCTAGATACTTTAAATATTATATATAAGCACAGTATCATTCCTGTTTTGCTAGGCCTGGTATTTATTATATTGTAGGTGCTTTTTTAATGGGTTGAATACAAATTAATAGCAATTAAGGTACTTTCCATACAATTCTATAGGTCATTTCAGACAAGTAATAATGCTTCTCTTTGAGAGGCAGTATAGAATTGTATGTATGTGAGGTGACTAGGATTTAACTTCAATTTCTTCACCTCTCAGAGTTCCTAACACTAGATGGACAGAGCATCTAGGCTAGACTCAGGGAGACCTGAGTTCAAATCCAGTCTCATATACTTATTAGCTGTGTGACCCTAAGCTGGTCACATAATGCCTTTTGACCCAGTTTCCTCATCTGTAAAATGAGCCAAAAATGGAAATGGCAAATGGCTCTGGCATCTTTGCTAAGAAAACACCAAATAGGGAGACACAGAGTCAAACATGACTAAACCACGGAAATCTTACAGAATGATTTTTGAAGAAAGGGCCAAATAAATGGGAGATCATCAAGGATTTATTGAATGTCTGATAGTATAGGAACTGTGAAAGTTGTCATCGACATAGCAGTACTAGCATCATTATTATTAACAGAATAATTTGACCTTACAGAACAGTCAGGAAGAACTTGGAAAAAATAACTAGATGGTAGAAATTCTAAGAAAATTCTCAAGGACCAATTATAATAGTAATGGAAAGATAAGAAATTTCAGAAAATTTGACAATGGAGAGTCATCAAAAATGTATTATCACTAAAAAAATAAAGTCTAATAATTTAGAGTGACAGAATACATTCCTAATAAGTGATGGGGCTAGATTCTGGGGGGGGGGGAGAAGGTAAGGTTGCTTTTAGGACCCTAATAAGTTTAGATTTTTTAACTTCCTTCATTGTTTTGTCTTTGTGTCTCCAGTGTCTTTATCAAAATAATTAAACTTTGCATATTGATTGAAAAATTGATTAAACTCTTCCTTTTTCTTAAACCCTAAAGATTCATTAAACTAAAATAATTTAGGATGTTAAATATTTGACCCTGATTACAGGCCATAAAAGCATACTATCTAAGAATATATCATTTCTTAATCTGAACTGGAAACTTAGAAATGTCATCAGGAAGCTGTTAGGAGGCTGCATGTGGAAAGTGGAAGCAGGGAGGGCTGAGTTAGCCTGGGCTTCTAGATTAGGGACTTTAAAATTGTATTGACCTGTGAAGTAAATGGACAGCCACAACAGACTCCAAACACTTCTGTGACATAATATTTGACATTTATGCAGTGGGAGTTAAAGGTCAAACAAACTCATTTGTAGCCTACATGGGTTGATGGCTCTCCTCAGTCAGCTATTTGATGTGTTTCTGTGTTCATTCTCATCATCCCCAAATCTAAAATAAATCTAGGGGTATGTCTGATTGCTTCCTTATTAGTTATTAAAAATTAAATAAATTTCTAATAAATTAAACAATTAAATAGGAGTTCCCAACCTCAAGTTATTAAATATTAGAAATTAGAAAAAACTATGCAAAGCAACACCTTTTGGGTTACATAATCTGGGAAATGGGAAATAAGCAGAGCTTCTACATTCTATTTCAATGTGGCAGATTCCCTTTGAATGTCATGGAATAATCATATATATCAAGCTGACGACTTGTTTAAATATCTATCTCTCTGCTTATGGGCAGAGAGGTGCTACAGCGGATAGAGTAGAGCCAGGAAGACTTGTGTTAGATTCTTGTCTCAGATATTCCTTAGTTGTATGACCCTAGGCAAATGATTTAAGCTCTCTATGCTTCCGTTTCCTTATCTGTAAAATGGGGATAATAATAGCACTTTACCTTTACAGATGAGGTTTTGCGATGACAAATAGAGTAACATATTGGCAAGCCTTAAAACACTTTAAGTGGCAACTTTTATAATTTTATTTGAAATGTGAAGATGTTGAATTCCTGCAGATGTAGGACTTTGTTCTCTCCCTTTTCCTAATTCCTTATTCATTTGAGCTATCTGAAACTTCAGATTTTCTGTCTGGCAATCCAGCTTCTCTAATATACTCAGAATAAATAAAATAAGGTTTAGCTTTATTCTAAACATATCACTCTGTTTTATTATAAAACAGAAAGGATTGGCAAAAAGGATACAGCAGCACTGAGCCGCAGCTTTGGGTGTGGCTTCCCTCACCTCCTGATGAAAATTCATCTGGTCAGCAGGTGTGACACAATTGGTTTCAGGCACCCACCAAGTCTGAGAGGTCTAGTCTCCACATGTCTGGGACTCTTTATGTTTTTAGGTGATCCCAAATTTGCCTCAGGAATGCTGGGGCCAATTGCATGCTGGGGACAGCTTTTTCTCCTTTTAGGAAAGTTAATCCCTGTGCCAAGAGGGAAGAAGAAGAAGAAGAAGATCCCAAGCCTACATAGGAAGAAAATTGTATTAAGGAAAAGCAGGGGCCAACTGCATCCTGGGCAAAGCTTTATCTCTCTGCTAGGGAAAGGAAATCTCTATTGCAAGAGAGAAGAAAGACTAGACTAAATCATTCCACACATAGTCTATGTTCTTATTATCAAGTATCCCTCTTTAAATATCAATCTCGGGGTGGCTAGGTGGCGCAGTGGATAAAGCACTGGCCCTGGAGTCGGGAGTACCTGGGTTCAAATCCGGTCTCAGACTCTTAATAATAATGACCTAGCTGTGTGGCCATGGGCAAGCCACTCAACCCCATTTGCCTTGCCAAAAAAAACCTAAAAAAAATAAATATCAATCTCCATAGCCTAGGATGCACCCAATTCATGAACTCAAAAGTCTTTTTTTCTTTTCTACACAAAATAATTGAATGACCCAATGAAATGTGTGATTTCTGTAAATCAAAATGATTCTTTAGGTCAGGTATGTCCAATCTGAAGTCTGTGGGTCATTGGGTGATGCAACCCAAAAGAGTTAAAAGGTTGGACACCACTGCTCTAGGCTTTACAAACAGTTTTGCCAGGGGATATTAAAGCAACTTGATTTCTTGCCAGCTATACCCCTAAGATTTCTCACCAACATATTCATAATCTTTACATAAAAGTCTTGCCATATTTGCAGTGAGTCCATCTTGGGAATGCTCCATTTTCATGGTACTTCCCTACAATATCCTTCCAAAAGGAAATACCTCCTCAGTCTCTCCCAATCTAGACCTTCTTTCACCTATATGTAAAAGCTCTTTCATGTATTTATCAATAGCTTTCCAAAGTCTAATTATCTCTTTCTGAATTGAAAACTCCTTTCAATCTCCTTGCTGTCAGAACTGTTTTCCTCATGAAAGCCTCTATTCCCCTGACCAATACTTTTTTTATCATCCTTTTCATCATTGTATAAGTCATCATATAATAAATCTGAATGACTTTTACTGAAAAATGAATTTGTGGTCCTTATGTTTCAATTACTGACATTTTATGCATCACTTTTGACTCCACCCTTACTAGCTCAAATCTGTTTCACAATGATTTCTGTCATTATGGTAGTCTGATGTTTTGTCTTTTCCTGTACTATCCTCCATTTCTGAATATACCTAAAGCATCAATGTTGGCTATAGAAAAGTAGTGGATTCATTCATCAGAATGATTTTACTGAATAATATCTAACATTTAAATATCTCAAGATATTTCTCAACTCTGTGGGTAAGTATTAGCAGGAAATAAAATCAAAATGATGATCAAAATGATCATAATAGCATAGAACATTCTGGTCATAAATCTAAAGTTAGTTGGTAGTTATAGAAATTTAATGCCAGTCAGTCAGCAACAACATATAATTAACTATTATTCACTTACAAAAAAAGGTAAAACCTTAAAGCAGCAATCTCCATGTTGAACATTGGAAGGTCAAAATTTGACTCTTAATTCTGGGAAGTAAACGTTGGAATCAGGTCTTTCTATTAGTTTGTCATTGTTACTAGACCATAGAAGTAGTAACAGCTACTTCTAGTTGTCTAGTCATATAGAGCCCTATTCATCTCAAGGACTTTATAAAGGTAGAAGGGATATACATGGGAATAAAATGGACTTTGCTCATCAAATGGAGAAATGGCGGTATACTCATTCATAGACAGGAAAGCAATACCCAGTAATAGTCTTCTGACTATATCATGATTACCATTTCAATGATATCTCATAATCATGCTTTGTGTGCCCCCCAAAATCATAAAGAACAGGAGGGATGGCAGACATAGTGTGAGCGACAATCAATGATGTGTGCCTGTGCGGATGACCATGAGGAGAACTCAAGGCACGGGTGCCAGAAATAAAGAGAACACAAGAAGCTGTGATAATATAATATATATGTAGCAAATATATTTATGTGGAGTCTGTGAGATGCTAGAATTTTAACTGGCATTTGTATAGAGATTAGGTATTAATTATTTGGTAAAAACCCTTAGTAATCTTGAATAATAAGTCCTGTGGTATCTACAGAAGAAACTGTTGATTGGTGGATCTATAAGGATATTTGGTATTCGAAGGAAGGAAGGAAGGAAGGAAGGAAGGAAGGAAGGAAGGGAGGAAGGGAGGAAGGGAGGAAGGGAGGGAGGGAGGGAGGGAGGGAGGAAGAAAGGAAGAAGGAGGAAGGATGGATTAGGTACTATGATAATTACTTTGTAAATATTATCTCATTTGACCCTAATAACAATGCTGAGAATCTCTTTTATTCCTGTTTTAGAGATGAGTAAACTGGAGCAGAAAAGCATTAAGTGACTTGTAAGAGTCAAAAGGTCTCTAAGGCATTACTTGAATTCAGATCTTCCTAACTCCTTCACTCAACATTCTAACCACTCTACCATCTATTTATCTGGGGTTATGTGAAAAGAAATTACTTGAAGAGTGGGATGTGTCTATACTCTAAGTCAAGTGAAAACTGATCAGTGTTGTAGAAATGCCCTAAAATAATGGGGCTAGAGAGAATATCTTGGGCCTAGAATTTAGCAAAGAAAGAACATGGAGATTATTTTTTCCCTCATAGAAAATACAGAAGTAACTCATGGCCAAAGATTAATTTTCCAGTATCATCTCAGTCACTCAAACAGGTAGCCCTGGAGCAATTTTTAACTGTGCTCCCTCTTTCACCACTGACAACGAATTATTTGCTAAATCTTATTGTTTCAATATCCCCAGTGTCTCACATCTATTCCCTTCTCTCATTTCCTACTTCACTCATTTTTATTCAAGCCCCTTTCTTATAATATACTTCCTTTTATAAAGACAAATGATTCATTTAAGGCAATAGGGTTAAGTAACTTGCCCAAGGTCACACAGCTGGGCAATTATTATGTGTCTGAGGTCATATTTGAACTCAGGTCCTCTATCCACTGTGCCACCCAGCTGCCCCTTTTTTTTAATCGGCTTCCAACTGGTTGATCAGCTTCTAATCTATTCACTTGCCAATACGTTCTCTAATTATGGAGTCAAAGTAATCCTTCTAAGACATTGTTCTGATCATGTCACTGTTAAAAAAAAACAAACCCTTGATTCTTTTCATGCCTTGCCAAAGAAAGTAAACTCTAGTCCCTGGAATTCAAAGCCCTCTATAAACTGGTTTCAACATAAATTTTGGATTAGTCTTCATTTGTTTCACTTAGTCCAGTGCTTTGCACATTGGATAGGTATTTAACAAATTCTTCATTCATTTATTCTTTCATTCAAATGTCAATCCTTAGATACACATGCACAAAGTTCAATTTACTAGGGTTTTTTTAGTTTTTTTTGCAAGGCAAATGGGGCTAAGTGATTTGCCCAAGGCCACACAGCTAGGTAATTATTAAGTCTCTGAGAACGGATTTGAACCCAGGTACTCCTGACTCCAGGGCCAGTGATTTATCCACTGCACCACCTAGCCACCCCTCAATTTACTCTGATAGCCTCAAAATTTACTCTTCTAGTAAAATTTTTCAAAGTTTGGATTTGGAATTACTTACTACTTTGGAAAAAAATGCCATTTAAAATGGCAGACAAATATTCATTACTGAGAATTTTTGGAGGGACAAAAGTTTATTTCCTGACTTTATATCTGCTCTGCTCAAAACAAAGGTTTTTTTTTTCATAAATAGTTAGTAGGAGGGAAAATTTATTCATTTCCTTGCAATAGAACTCAAAGTACTTCCCAAATTAGGTACCATGATCTAAAAGAAATACAGCCACCTCTGGAGTGAATGTGTATACTGCCAGTCACCTCATGACCGCTACACAATTGATGGGGAAAAGGCGTATTTTTGGCTACCCCAACAAAATTCGTTTCATTCCAAAAATATAGTGGTGGTTTTGATCTCAGAGAGAGAGGACAAGACTTATATTTTTTTTCTAAAGGATTCATCCAAAAAAGTCTCCAAGACCAAGGCCATTACTCATGCAAAACTTTCTTTGGAATGAACCACAGAACAGAGAAAAGGGACCTTCTCAGAAACTCTGAATATGTAACTTTATTCTATAATAACTCTAGTTCATAGACTACAGAATGCAAAATTATGGAGTAAACTTTTTTCTTTCCATATTATAATTATTACCTAAAATTAAGGCTCTTGTCTTTTGAATGCTCTTTTCTCCCTTTGATGATACTTTAATTTTTCCATTCAAAATATGAAATTATAAAAACTGTTTTACAAGAGATACAAAAAGAAGTAAAAACATCATTTCTTAAATTGTTATTTTTGGATCAAGAGTTCAATTATAGAACACATTTTTCAATCTAGAAACTTTCTCCTTCTTTACCTTGATGGCACTCCATTCCACTGATTTTCTTTTTGTCAATAAACATCTGTTGGCACAAATAAAATTACTGAATTTCCATCCAGAGGTGACACTGCCTAGTTGATAGAGTGATCAACTTGATTTCAGGAAGCTGTGGGCTCCAATATCACCTCAAAACTCATTGGCTGTCATTAAGATGATCCAAATTCTTTTGTTTATATCATGTCACATATATATATATATATATGTATGTATATATATACATATATATCATACATAATAGAAGATAAATATAGATATAGAAAAGGATATATAGATATAGATCTTAGGTGAAGGAAAAGGAGACATTTAACCTGAAAAAAAGAGAAGACTGCAGAAATATCCAATTGTCAGGTGGAAGAAGGGTTAGATTTTTCTACCTGGACTTTAAGGGTTAAAACTTGTAGCCAAAATAGATAGTACAAAGTGGAAAATTTCTGGTTGATATAAGTAGAAACTTCCCAATAATCAGAGCTATACAAAAGGGTAATGAACTGCCTTGGACCATAGCAGATTCCTGTCATTGTAAGTCAAAAGTTAGATGAGCATCTGCAGGATGTGCCATAAAAGGGATTCTTTTCAGGCCATAGGGTATAATTAATTGTTGTTAATGTATCTTCCAACCATGAAACACTCATTCTGTTTCTCTGAAAGTTGTATGACCACACACAATCTCCTTATCTTCTCAGACTCTCAGTTTTCTCAACCATAAACTGGAGATAACAATACCTATAATGCTGATACCACAAGGTGATTGTGAAATTCAAATGAGATCATGTACCTGTTACTTTATAAACTTTAAAGTGTCACATAAATATCAGTCAAATAAAGAAATCTGGGAGATGTCTGAGAAAAGTAGAGCTAGGAAAACAGTAATTGGTAGAGAACCAGAAATGACCCTGACTTCTTAAGGGTTAGCATTTAATCTCACCATGCCATTTTCTGATCATTGCCTTGCCATCCCTTGCTGAAAAGTGCATCATTTGCCTCCATAGCCACTCTCCTCCCTTTGGTTTTTCAACTTTACCTCTGAAAAAGCAATCAATTTAACTCTATTATTTATGGAAAGAAAAATAATCAATCATTTGTACTGTGGCTTTAAATCTCTGTGATTTCCCTATCTAAAATACTTCACCACTTCCTTATATATTTTATCTTCTATTAAAACACAAGCTCTTTGAGGACAAAGACTCATTTACTACTATTTGTAGCTCTCATGCTAATACAGCATTATGAATTTAGAATGTTCATTAAGAATTTTTCATTAGTTAATTACTTCAAATCTTCTTACATTCCTATATATGGTTGAACTAGGGTGCTAAGGTGTTTGTCAGTGATGGAAACGGAATTTGACAACAACTATTCTCTAGAGGGAAATGATAAGAGAGTATTAATCCTTTCACTGTGGCTAGATTTCCAATAAGGAATGTCACTGTCCACAGAGTTCTCAAATAATGCAGTTCTATTAAGTCTCTGGGTATTGGCAAACATATTAGTTGGGATCTTTTGTGGTCTCAGCATGAAAAAAAAATTCTATCAATGTTTTATTTAAAGTATCTGTCTTGTAACTCAGAAATATTATCTTTTAAAAACTGGCTTTAAGGTAAGAAACATCAAAAACAAATATTTTTGAATTTGGTATATGTCATATAATTCAATAATTTATCATGGATATGAAAATATGTCAACTGTCTGCAGTTAACAGCTAACACATAGATTCTTAATGATTAGAATGATTAAAAAATATGCACAGTAAACAGGCACCCTACAACTTGAAAAGAGCAGAAGTGTCAGTAGGCAACACATCCAAGAAGTTTAGATTTTTGCACATAGAAATTAAGAAAGGTGAGGAATCTACTCCATTGTTAAGCAATAATTAACCCATGTTTGCCCCTCACCACAAGTATTAAACACAAATTGATCTAAATATGAAAGGAGGAGACTGAAAGAAGAAATTTTTGTTCTTTAGATACCAGGCAGAATGCTATGTTCCTTGAAGGAATGGCAGGAATATTGCAATAGGAAATCCAGAAGAGGAAAAAATATATAAGAAGAAAGAGGAAAATCCAGATCTGTATGAGGTAAGGGCTAGAGAAATAAGACAGGACAGGACAGGACCGGACAGGACAGGACAGGACAGGGCAGGACAGGACAGGACAGGACAGGACCGGACAGGACAGGAAAGCAAAGCAAAGCAAAGCAAAGGAAAGGAAAGGAAAGGAAAGAAAAGAAAAGAAAAGAAAAGAAAAGAAAAGAAAAGAAAAGAAAAGAAAAGAAAAGAAGCAAAAGAAAATTAATTCTTTAATTCAGTCTACTGAACCACTGAAGAAACCTAACAGATATGACTTTTCTAAGAAAGAATTAAATTAAAACCTCTAACAAAGAAGCATTTTAGAGGCTCCATGTAATAAGAATGAGGATTAACAAATTTTTCAAGGAAAGAAGATATTTAGAATTGATCAGAAGAAAATAGCCTTGCTGGTTGGTAGATAGCATCATCATTACTACTACTACTACTACTACTACTACTACTACTACTACTACTACTACTACTACTACTACGACTACTACGACTACTACTACTACTAGTACCACTACTATTACTACTACTACTACTACTACTCCTACTATTACTACTCCTACTGCTATTACTACTCCTACTGCTATTACTACTCCTACTGCTACTATTACCATTACTGCTACAACTACTACAACTATGATGACAATGACAACAATTATATAGTGTTTTAAGATTTTAAAAATTTTACATTTATTTTTTCTCATTTTGATATAAAGAATTAGGATAGACTTGAGCTATATTAAGGGCGGTATGGAGGGTCTTTCAAGACATGGAAAGCTGGATACCTGCTACCTACGTCTCATGATTTATTCAGGGACATAATTCCAGCAAAAAAATGCTAGAAAACAAATGAAGGTTTCAAAAGGAATATGAGGAAGTTAGGGGAACAGTCTGTATTTCCATCACTGCTGCCAAATGAAAGGGGCTCAAAAACGAAACAGACAAAACAAATAGCTGATAAAGAAGCTGGTGTCAGAGAACATGATTTGGATTTCTGATCAAAGTTTAAGATAGAGAAATGGGGGCAGCTAGGCAGCGCAGTGTATAGAACACCGACCTTGGAGTCAGGAGGACCTAATTCAAATATGGCCCCAGACACTTAATAATTACCTAGCTGTGTGACCTTGGGTGAGTCACTTAACCCCATTGCTTTAAATAAATTAAAAAATTTTAAAAGATACAGAAATGATGGGCATGTGGTCAGAGATAAAATTCATCAAACAATGACTAGAAAAATATAGTTGCCTGTATACTTTGGGAAGTAATTTGGAGGATGTTAAGCAAAAAACAAAGGGAATAAGCAAATACACACATCTCTTAAGTCAGATACTATAAATATTAGACAAAATGTATAACAGCAGTGAAGCCATCTAATTCACAAGAAAAAATATATAGGAATAAATGCAGTAACATTATTCATGGCATCAGACGTCTATAGATATTTATAGAATATGGTTACTAAATAAAATGAATCCATGATATTAAGAAAAGAAGGCAAATTTGACATCATAAATGTGCTTGAAATCCTTTCAGATTTTATTAATGAATGGAATGTGGTGATGGAAAGAGGAATATATTTTCTAATTCAAAAGGAACTTTAGGTTAAAGGGATGCTGGAATAATATATATCAAGAAAATCTATAACTTTAAGAAAATTGGCAATCCAAAGTGAGGAAAAAATTGGGGTATGGATCAATGAAAGTTGAAACCTAAATGATATCGTGGTTGGAATAGACTACAGACCACCCAGCCAGAAGGAGAAAATAGAAGATAATTTTGGGAAGCATCACGGACCTGGCATATGGTAATATTAATGATGGAGAATACTCATACATCTGCTACAGCTCTTTTGTACAAAACAAAGAATAGCTGATAAACTCTTGTTTCATCTTAGTGAAAATTTCACTTCTCAAAAAAATCCTGGAATTCATTTACTTCTTCTGCATTGCTTTTAGAATTGTTAAGTTCCTTCAAGGCATAACTCAATAACCACCTTCCATGGTATGAATCTCCTAATTGCTGCCCCCACCACTACTGTTCACATTTTCTTACTTTTCACTTTAACTTATACTTACTCATCTGTTTACTCATTATACATTGACTTCCTCCACATATCCACAAACCCAGTAAAATGTAACCTCCTTGAGAGTAAGGATTGTTGCATATTTGTCTTTATTCAATACCTAACACAGCAAGTTAAATTTTGGGGCTGAAGGAAGTAGGCTGAAGATGGGAGGAGGGGTATGTCCAAATTGAAATTTTATTGTTTTAAGGAAATCTCAGTGAGGAAATTTCTCCAAATAATTTAGATTACGAACTGCTTTGCAGATTAAAGCCCTAGAGAGTTATTTGGCAGCTTGTAAGTAACTTACTCAGGATCACACCCAATATGTGCAAAAATCAGAATTTGAACCCAGGTTTTCCTTACTCTGATGCTTTCCTTGAAATGGTAAAAAATTGAATAAATATTTGAAAATTTAATAAAGTGATAAAAACTATCTTTTATACATTATCCCGATAGAAATGATAGGAAATTGGGGATGAAATTCTCATACAATCTCAATTTCTAACACATAAAGATAGTAAAACCAAAAATCATAAATTGAAGCCCCAAAATTTTGGAAGAGTTTATTACATGTTGTTCGAGAAAGGATAAATAGAGTCCCATCACCTACAGTTCTACCAGGGAAGTTGTCTAGAGTGGAACTTTTCCCAAAACAAAATTTCTTTATTATAAAAAAAATAGATAGCCATGAGAAAAAGAAAGTTGGGAGTAATATAAGATCACCAATATGGATTGATCAACCAATTTCTTTTTTTAAAAAATTCATTTTCATCTTTTTTATTTTAGAAATCTATTCTATTTTTTTAAATATCCAAGATCTGTCTTTTTATCCTCCCAACCTGAATCTCTTCCAATTGACAAAATAAGAAAAACAAAACTCATTACAAACATCTATAGTGAAGTAAAACAAATTTTGACATTGATCATGACCAGAAAAAAATTGTCTCATTTTTTTCTGAGTTCTGAGTTTACTTCCTCATTAAGAGGTAAGTAGTATGTTTCATCATAAATCTTCTTGAATACTGGTTGGTTATTATAGTTATGTGATGTCAGCATTTTGCAATACATATAGCATTGTATACATATTGTTATATATATATATATATATATATATATATATATATATATATGTATGTCAAACTCAGTTTTGCTGGGTAAACTATTCTTGACTCTAATCCCATATCATTTGCCTTTTGGAAAATCATATTCCAAATTCTCTACATCCTTCCAATGGTGTCTTTTCAATAATTTGTGATCTATATTGTCTCCTTTTAGAATTTGAATTCTTTCTTTCTAAATGTTTGCAATATTTTTTTCATTGACCTGGAAGCTCTGGATTTTAACTATCATATTGCTGGGAGTTTTCATTTGTGGCTTTCTTTCAAAAGGAAACCAGTGGATTCTTTTTTAATTTCATCTTTGCCCGTCTAAGTTCAAAGAAATCTGGGTAGATTTCTTATAAGTTTTATTGAAATACAATGCAAAGGCTTTTTCTTTAATGAAGATATTCAGATAGTAGAAGGATTCTTTTTTTTTTCCTCTTGAAATGTTTTCCAAGTCAGTTGCTTTTGCTTTGAACTATTTCACACTTTCTTCTACTTTTTAGACTCTTGTTTTAGTTTTAAAGTTTTTTTGTTGCCTTATGAAGTCATTGGTTTCAACTTGATTCATTCCAACTGGACCAACCTCTGTTTTCTCTGAGGAATTTTTGGTAGATATTTGGTGATTTTCTCTCCTTCTAGAGATGTAGCTTGAACATCCCTATTGCCATAAAAGCTCATTATGATGGATTTTTTTTTCTTCCATTCGACTTCCTGATTTCAGATTTGTGCCAAGGCTGGACTCTCACAAATTTCTAGAGGATCAGTATGGGCTGGTTCTATAGTTGCTTTCATGAAATTGTGTTATTTTAGCATCACAGGCACTTACGTGGAGTCTGCAAACTTTCAATACCTCAAAAGTGGTCTGATTCAGGGTAAAATCTGCTTGCTATTACCCTGGTCTGAGCTCATGAAGATCCTGAGCTGGGATTGGAATTCTGGCAGCTGATATACAAGGTAGCTGGAAATCTTTCTTCATAGTAATGCAAGAGTAAGTTCCCCTTTGGTCTGTGATTTCAATTCTGATTATTACTCTGCCTTCTGAATTAGACCACTGGAAGGGAGATGACATTCTAAATCTTGGGTCTACACCAAACCACTGCTATAGGCTTCTTTTTTTTTTAGCTTTTTTTTTTTTTGCTAGGCAAACAGGGTTAAGTGGCTTGCCCAAGGCCACACATCTAGATAATTATTAAGTGTCTGAGACCGGATTTGAACTCAGGTCCTCCTGACTCCAGGGCCGGTGCTCTATCCACTGCACCATCTAGCTGCCCCCTTGCTGTAGGCTTCTAAACACCCTCCTTTCTTGCTCCACCACCCAAGACTTTTCCTAGGAAAAGTTGGTGGTAGGTGAGAAAGTTATCAATTCACAATTATTTCTAAACAGTGACAAGATAGGAGTCTGGAGTATGTTGGTCTAGGTCTGAAACCTCCTCTTGCCCTGATGTACAGCCTCTCCTTGGCTTCTGGGAGTCAAGTTGCTCCTAGATTGATCCATCCACAGACCTCCCTGTCTCTCTCTCCCACACCCACCCCCCAGGATTGTCCTGGGGGGAATAAACGCCTTATTCTGAATTTGGTCTGGTATACTCTCTATATCTATTTGAAAGAATTTATGAAGGGGAGCTCACCACAGAGTTAACTAATACTCTGCCATTTGTCTTGAAAACTCCCCCTACCCCCCCCATTATTTTTTGAGTCATACACAGGAGAAACAAATGAAGACAGATAATAAAGAATAAATGAAAGAAAGTAGAATGGTCCTGAAAAATAAGAAGAAAGCTATAAAAAGCACCCTGGGGTTTTCTAAGAATGTCACAAAGAAAATAAAGGTTAAAGGACTTTGTGAGACTTTGTTGTCTGTGTGAGAAGATGTATAAGAATAGAATCACTGCTCAGAATAAATCAGAAAATTATTATGAATCACAAAGCGAAAGTTACAGTACTCAACTTCCGTTTCCTGTCCATTTAATCTATTAAGGAAATAAAATTATCTTCACAGTTGGAAAAATAGAAAACTAAGGTGAGTGGAAGAAAAGAGAACAATTTAGCTGCGCTAAGCGATATCAAGTTATTGAACCCAGAAATATGGCTACCAAGGAAAAAAGGACAAGTTGGAAAAAGACAACAACAACTTGAAAATATACTTTCTAAGCCATTGTGAGAGATTCTTGAAAAATCAGACAGAGGGGCAGCTAGCACTGGCCCTGGGAATCAGGATCATCTGAGTTCAAATCTGACCTCAGACACTTAATAATTGCCTAGCTGTATGGCATTGGGCAAGTCATTTACCCCTATTTCCTTATATAATTTTTTTAAAAAATAATTTAAAAATCAGACAGAACTTGAGGCAAGTGGTTATTTTCCAGATTTTTAAAATTGGAGCAGGAACCTCAAACTTTTAGTCTGAGCACTTGCCTCTGCCATTAAAACTTCTATAACAAATTATTTAAGGGGCGCACTAGGGAAGCAATGAACAGTGAGCAGCCAGAATGGATTCTTCAAGAACAAGTCATACCATACTAACCACATTTCTTTTCTATTTGGGGATTGATAGAATTCCTATGCTAGTAATTTATTCTAAACATATAATTTAGCTAAATTTTAGCAAGAAATTTGACCAAGTCTCTCATGACATTCATGCAGATAGGATGGATAGATACATTGTGTGGATGAAATCACAGTTTGATATAATCATTGATTATTCAACAGCAGTACTCAGAACTAGTCTTCAGGCTAATATCATGAGTTTCTTTTCTTGACTCAGGTTTCCTCAATTATTTTTAAATTACCATATAAAGACATAGCATGATTATCAAATTTATAGTTGACGTGAGTTTGGCAAGATAGCTAACCCACTGGGTGATACAACTGATAACTAGATAGATCTCAAAAGTACAGAATGATGGTCCAACTTGAATAAAATGAAAACTTAAGGTATATGTGTAAATACCTATACCTACATTGAAAAAACTCAACTAGCTAGAAAAAGAGATCATGTGAAAAAGATGTGAGAAGTTAAAAATATTTCATTTTAGAAGAGTTTGAAAGGTGTGAAAATCATCCCTACATAACCTCCCCCAAAAAGAGAAAAAAAAGGTCAAGACTATCCTAAATTGAATTGATAGAAGCATAATGTTCATCAGGGAGATTCCATTTCCTCTGTACTCTTCCCTGACCAAACTATTTCTAGGAAATTGTTATCACTCCTGGAAACCACATTTTTTTTTAGGTTTCTGCAAGGCAAATGCAGTTAAGTGGCTCACCCAAGGCCACACAGCTAGGTAATTATTAAGTGTCTGAGGCCGGATTTGAGCTCAGCTCCTCCTGACTCCAGAGTTAGTACTCTATCCACTGTGCCACCTAGCTGCTCCTGGAAACCACATTTTAAGAATGATAAACATCATTGCTAACATTTGAGTGTACCATTCAAAGATCAGCAAAGCACTTTAGATGCATCTTCTCACCTTAACTGCACAACAATTCAGAGATCTGGGTACTATCAGTAATATTATCCTCATTTACAGTAAGGGAATGGAGTCTGAGAGGTCAAGAACAAAAAATTAAGATTACTTCAGGGGACCAAGCTGTGTTAATTGGTGCAAAGCAGTTTTTTTAATCCAAAAGGTAAAGGAAATAGAGACAATAAAATGAACATTTTATTTCAAAGCAAATTAAAATATCTTTTCATAGATGGTTGTATTTAAAATATATTTTGACAGGAAAATTTGGTATAAATTATAATTAAATTATATTATTTAAAATCCGTGTCAGTTGTTGCTATTGGTCCTTCCAGTATGAAGTATTTGATTATTCATCACATGGCAAGTATCAAAGGCAGAAGTCAAATATGATGGTTTCTTGATATTATGCCCGATGATTTTTTCACTACAAAATATTATTCAAAGAGGCTATTAACAATCTAGCACAAGTCAAGAATGGTGATAGGACTTGAAATGAATGCTATTGAAATTGGTTATTAAGCAAGAGAAAGGAATATATAGGAGGGTCATGACAAATATAATCACTAACATGAAAGGGAAATGATATGAAGCATTTCCTAACAATGCCAACTATCCCCAAATGGAATGAAAACAGTCTGGTAGCACAGTAAATAGGATACGAGGTTTGGAGTCCGGAAGTCATGGCCAAATCTTCCCTCAAACACTCACCAGTTGTCTGAACAAGTCACTTAATTTCATAGTCCCTGTTTCTTTTCAAACTTTCCCCATCTGTAAAATGAGGATTAAAAATATATATCTTTCAGAGTTATTAGGATTAAATGTGATAATATTTGTAAAGCACTTTTCAAACCATAAATTACTATGTAAGTATAAGCTATATTGTTTATTATAATTGCCCAAGGAAGTTGTGGATTCCTACTCATTAAAGGTTAATTAAAAAGATTAATTAAAAAAATAAATCAATCAGAGACAGATTTATCATTTCTTTGGATGCCAGGAGGAATATAGTTGATGATAAATGCAGTTCATTTTCACTCTCAGAACTTGTTTGTTTGTTAAATTAACATAAAATTGGGGCGGCTAAGTGCCATAGTGGATAAAGCACTGGCCCTGGAGTCAGGAGTACCTGGGTTCAAATCCGGTCTCAGACACTTAATAATTTCCTAGCTGTGTGGCCTTAGGCAAGCCACTTAACCCTGTTTACCTTGTAAAAACCTAAAAAAATAAATAAATGAATGAATGAACAAATAAATAAATAGATTAACATAAAATAAACTATGTCCATTCACAACTCCAAACATTATTGGAATATTCCCACCTGTCATTTAGGTCTACTAGAGACACATATTTGATTATTTGGTAAATTACAAAATCATGAAAATTCAGAGTTGGAAGGAACATCAGCATCATTGTTTTGAACCCATACTTAAACATGAATTCCTTCTACAATATATCTGGGCAAATATTCATCTATACCATGACTGAAGAAGTCTAGTAATAAGGGACCTGCTCCCACGTAAGCTAATTTAGCTCACCATTATTATATTCAATTAAGTGTCTCCTTTGTGCAAGATTTTTTCCCAGGAAATTGTGATGCAAAGACAAAAATGAAATAGTGCTAGCCTGCAAGAAGACGAAATCTGGGAAAGTTTTTCTTTTCCTGAGGGGAATCTTCATCTCTGAATCTTGTTGCTTTTCGTTCAGACTTCTGGGAGCAGGCAGAAATGCTCAAATCCTTCTTGCACAAAACAGTCCTGAAAATGTTTAAAGACAGTATGTTCTTCCAACAACTTTTTTCAAAGTTTTTTTAAAAAATTATAAATGTAATAACCATCGACAAAAATAAACAATCCAATAGACATACTAAACAAGAGGCAAAAATCTCATCCCAATCTTTTGGCCTTTAACTAGGCAGAACCAAATGAATTACCAAACAACAATAAGCAAAGAAAATGCTTTTCTTCTATGTCGCCTTCCAGGCCTACAAGAAATTCTGACACCTTTGGCCCAGTTTTTTTTTTCCTTTTCTTCCTGTTTTTGTTTAATGTAATTTAGTTAGCGTATATATCATTCTTGTGCTACTAAATTCACTGTTCATCACCCTATCTTGATTCTTCCATATTTCTTTCTATACTTCAAACTTCTTTCTATACTTCAAACTTTTTTTACTTTTATGATGCCATTGTATTCAATTACATTTATGCATCCATATTTTCTAAGAATGGAAAGATTGGTCATTTGTGATTTCTGACTCCTTCAGATAGAGCAACTATGATTTTTTTTTATTCAGGTGGTCATTTTTTTTCCTTTAATAGTTTTTTGGATTTAGAATTCTAGCAATGGACTTGACTCTTGTTAAAGGAAATGCACAAGACTATCATCCGCCCCCAACCCACGTGGGGTGTTAAATCAAAGACGAATGGTCATTTAGCCTGGAAAAACCAACACTCTCTATACATTAAAAATGACTCATTCGGGTTCTATCTGGTGCCCCTTCTTCCTCTCTGTTGGACGTGTTGGAAACTATGAGTCCTTCTCTTAGACTTCACATAGATAGGAAGGACACTTTTCTTCCCCTAAAATCATGACAGCCCTTTATACATCAAAATTAATGTCATGGTCTGTCCATCTTGCTTTGTGCTTCTTTTCCTAACCATAACCAGTCTGAGAAGGATATTTATACCCTTGCAGTCAAATTTATGAGATTATGACGTCAAGAACATCTACATCCCTCAGTCAGAACTGACTGGCAATAGAAGTTTCCTGCAAGTATACTTTTCTCACAAAAGATATAACCAACAGAAAGATGAGACTAGGTCATGCCCTGGTTTGCCAGCAGATATGGACCTTGAGCATGCAGAGCCAGGGGAAAGTTAAATGGTTATAAGTAATCTTATTATTTATCTAAGTAGCAGCCTCCAAAGAAAATATTATGAGTTATATATTCATGCTTAAAGTCCTTATCAATGCGCATGAAGCATAATTGGAAGTTATGAGTCTCAAATCTAGTTTAAATAATCACAAATAATAAAACTAAATTGCAAAGACATGTCTACATCGAATTCTTCCATTTCAAAATGTGGAGCTCTCCCTGGTGGGACTAAAATAGTAGCCAGTCAATCACTTGGCTATGTCCATAATTGCCTTTGAAAATCTAGGCGTTCCAACCCTAGAAGCAGTTTAAGTTAATGAGAGGTTCAAGGCAGGGAATATAACCTTGTTAATAACTATTTTATTACTACAACATCATTTTGAAGATCCATAGTTAGTTCGTAAATGGACTGACACTGTGGATGGACTCAAATGGTAGGTCAAATGCTGAATAGGAGAAGATTTTATTTGTCATTTTCTTAAGTTTTAAGCTTTAAGAGCACTTTCTAAAATCCAAAACTGTTCTCTGACTCAGATCTGTATCTTTTTGACACTAGTATATTTATGATTATATAAATCTAATCAAAATGAAACACTATCATCTTCAAAAAAATTAAATCTGTACTTTTATATTTATATATTAATATATATTTATATATTAAAAACAGAATGAAAACATGTAAATTTAAAATGTGAATACAAAAAGTGAAAAAATGTGTATATACTCAAACAAAAAATGTGTATATACTCAAACACTAAAATTTCTTAGTAAGTAAATAAATGGAATAAAAATGTTTTAAAAAGAATTAAATTTTGTGGGTAATCTCAAAAGCAATTGAAAAAGTATGTAGTGGGATTAAGCAGATGGCAATGTATTCTCAACAATGATTCCTAAATAAAAAGAATAGCATAGAAAGATAGGACCCAGGAAAGCTAGGATCAGGAAAGAAGGGATAGTCAAGTAACAAATATGAGGGAAAATATAGGAAAAGAACAAGCATTATGCCAACAGTTATGGAATGTTAAATGATTTTGAGTACAGTATCTAACATGTACTGAGTACAGTATCTAACACATACTGTGTTCTTAATTAATGTTTGGGGAGGGGACAGAAGAAGAGGGCCAAGAAGAAGGAGAGGGGGAGGGAAAGGGAGGGGGAGAGGAGAGGAGAGATGGGGAGAGGAGAGATGGGGAGAGAGAGAGAGAGAGAGAGAGAGAGAGAGAGAGAGAGAGAGAGAGAGAGAGAGAGAATGAATAAGCAGTAGATAAATAGGGTAGATATAAGCAGAGTTGACAAAAAGATCAATTGACAGATCAATAGATAGACAGATGAGAGACGGATAGTTACAGTAGACCTTGTCAGGCAAATTTAAAGGAAAACAAGAACAAGAAATGGCAGACAATTCAAAGGCATTTATGCGTTGGGATCTGTTGATCTCCACCTGAATTAAATACCCATGTCAGTGAGTTCACTAATTCATTCAATTCAGAAAATATATACTTTGAATATTTGGCAATTATGGAATAATTAACATCTTTATGTATATACCCCTAGAACTTTTGAAATTTTTCTTTATTTATGTAGGGATACCCCAAAACTGAGTTAGCACTGAAGGATGAACCATTTTTTGTGGGTTTTTTGTTCTTTGGCAAAGCTACTGAGTGGTTTGTCATTTTCTTCTGAAGCTCGTTTTATCAATGAAGAAACTGAACCAAATAGGGTTAAGTGACTTGTCCTGGGTCACACAGCTAGCAAATGTCTAATGCCAAATGTTAACTTGGAAGGATGACTCCAGACCCAAGCTCTATCACCTGTACCACCTGGTTGTCATTTATAGCTACAATAGCATGTGTGTGTATGTGAATATATAGATATGTGAATATGTGTGTGAATATATAGATATATATATATATTCACACACATACACATACATACAAGCATTTCAGATTTTGAATTTACAACTATTATCACATTTTATCCTTTCATCAATTCAGTGACGTAGGTACTATTATTATTCAGCTTTCACAAATGAGTAAAGTGAGGCAGACCACAGTTATTTGCCCATACAGTTATAAAGTTGCTGAATACAAATTTGGTCTTAGATCTTTCTGACTCCAGTTCATCAAACCATCTTAATTAAAATGTATATTCTAACACTTAGATGAGCAGAGTTTTAACTATATTGCCATATTTGACTGTTACAAAATTCCAGTGAGGTATTTGCTTTTCTCAAACCTTTTTGAAGGTTGAGAAAACAGGCTGAGAGAGGTTACGGAATACCTAAGGTCATAGATCCAATAGGTACATGAGGCAGGTTTTCAATATACATCTTCTGAACTTTGAGTCGAGTACACTCCCCTATCCAAGACTTTGCCGCCTCTAGCTAAAATGAGCTGATAGCAAATGAAATCTTTTTAACTTCCAAATTCTCAGAAAGACAGATTTACTGATCAAATAATCCCTAACTGTTCAGTCATGTTTTGCTTCCCCCTTGGAGACCTAAGGATTAGGAATACTCCTTCCACTTTCATTTGCACTGCTGCCTTTTTGTTTCTAGAGTATTTTCATTTCTGCTCTTCATCACTATTCATCAGGTATTATTATTGCTAGTATTTTTCACTCAAACAAATGTGAAACAAATTTAAAACCAAAGAAGTTGATCTTGAAGTAATCCTAGAAGAAAACATGGTTTTCAAATTCTCCACAGCCTGCACAACAAATTAAGCATAGGACAGGGAGATTTTTCACAGAGATCAGCGACATCTGTAGAAAACCTAGATTTTCTCTTTGGTATCCTGATGATATTGTTCTTCGTGTTTCCAGATTGTTGCAGCTTCTTTGTTGATGATAATAATGAATTGTGGTAGAGCACATAGCGGCCAACGTTGAATTATAGAATGAGAGACTTAGTATTGAAAGGAACTTTGCAGGTCACCTAGTTCAGTTCCCTTATTTTACAGATTGGAAAATGAGACTTGTGACTTGCCCCGGGTCACACAGAGAATTTAGGGAAGTGATATATATATATATATATATATATATATATAAAATCCCATCACATAGCTCTAAGTGAATGAGGCAGAATTTGAACCAAGGTTTTGCTGATTTCAAGTCCAATTCCCAATCCATGGTATCCTCAATTTCCTAACATCAGCAAGATATCTGGGCTTAATTTTTTCCGATACATATTGGCTGAGTTATTTGATAATTACTTGATTAATAATCACTTCCTAAATCAACAATATTTGAATAATAACAATTGCTTACTTAGCTCTGTGAAAGATGCATTACTAATGTACCATATGAATAACTGAAACAACATTCCTCTCTCTAACCATTATAGCTTACAAAGAATTTTCCATAGACATTTTGGAGGCATAATAGATAGAGTGCTGGACCTGGAGTCTGAAGGACTTGAGTTCAAATACTGCCTGATACGTATACTAGTCATGACAACCTGTGAAAGTCATGTAACCCCTGTTTGCCTCAATTTGTTCATATGTCAAGTGGAGATAATAATATCTCCTGCCTTTCAGGGTTATTGTGAGGGGATAATGTGTGTTTGTGTGTGTGTGTGTGTGTGTGTGTGTGTGTGTGTGTGTACCAAAAACCTTAAAGAACTATATAACTATATAAATATTTGCAATTATTCATCATCAATCATTTTCTAAAAAATCCTTCAGTTAATTATTTTTGTTTACTATTGTTGTTGTCATTTTATTGTGTCTGATTCTCTGTGACTCTAATTTTCTTGAAAAAATAATGGATTGCAATTACCATCTCTGAACCCCATTTTACAGATAAGCAAATTCAGGACAAAATATATTAAGTAACTCACCCACTGTCATATAGTGAATAGGTTTTAGAACTTCTATATACTTTTACTATAGCCTTTCCTCTAGTCAAATTAGATAACATGTTTTAATAAAAACATTTATTACAGTGCCCATCCCTCTTCTCTTCTCTTTTCTCTAAATGAGTACTCTTGAGTACTTCTAGTAGGTACTTCTAGTGGGAGTCAGCCTCTTCTTTATGTGATGTCACAATAACTCTCAGTAACTTTTTTAGATAGTTATAGTCTGTAAAGTTTTCCAGAATGGGAAATAATTCTCTAACATTTGTTTCCTTGGGTTTTCCCATCTGATTCTATTAGGTTGGAAGTGGACATCTAATAAATAGAGAAACTCCTGTCCCTTTGTTGATCCCACAGCAATATTTACAAGATGGTTAGCCATTCTATGGTCCCATGCTTTTCTTTTTTTTTTTTGTAAAATGGCATCTTTTCAAATTTCCCAGTCTGGCTTGCCATGCTGTCATCTGTCACATCAGATTACATTCGTCAGTTTGTGTTATGTTACATCAAGGATGTGACTAACATTAACCACATGTAATACAACCCAGTACAATGCTGTCCGCCAGGGAAATTACAAAAGGGTATGGTTTTCAAAAACCAGGATTTTTAAAAATTCTGGCTCTTCAAGAGACAGGATGGGGGTGGGGCAGTGATCTTAAAATGTTTCAAAAAGATTTTTCTTCCTTTCTTACTCAAAACTGTTGGCAGTAGAGGATATAAAATTATGCTTGCCTTTTGACATTTTCCAAATGGATAGGTATACTACAAAGAAATGGATATTTTCTCGATAAAGGTTTTAGGAAGCATTTTAAAAAAAGCATATTTGCCTTCTACATAATTTTTTTTAATTAGCTAAAGTATTTTTCATGATTAAAGTAACAGGAACACTTTGCCTCAGTTTTCTTATCTGTAAAATGATCTGGAGGAGAAAATGGCAAACCATTCTTGTGTCTTTGCCAAGAAAGCCCCAAATGGGATCATGGAGAGTTGGAAATGACTGAAACAACTATACAACAAAACTGAGACTTATCCAATATAATCTAATTTGGAAAAGTATTTATTATGAACTTCAAAACAATGAGTGCATTTTTAAAGCTCCCATGATGTGTTAAGCTCTTTACCTCACTTGATCCTCACAACAGGCCTGTAAGATAAATTCTATTATTCTTTGAACTTCATAACTGAGGAAATGAAGAAAACAGAAGATGAGTAGCTTGTCCAAGGTCACAATCTAGTAATTATCTGAGGTTAAATTTGAACTCAGGTCTTAGTGAGTAAAGGGCCAGCATCCACTTCACCACCTGGCTTATACTTTACACAAAGCTCTGCTCCAATTTCTGGTGGTTAAAAGTCAAAATATTAAAAACAATTTTTCTCTCAAGAACATGAAGTTCTAATAGGGGATAAAGTAACATTTAAATATATATTGTATTTAGGTCTTGAAATTGCTTTCAGACTTTTGAAACGACTTAATTATGTGATAATTTGAAGAATAGAGAAAAAAACAATTTTTAAATGACTTCTTGAAGGAAGTCAGTTTTTTGAAGAAGAATTCATGAGCAAGTACATTCCAGGCAGAGGGGAAAGTCTGTGCAAAGACATGTTTGACTGAAGCAGTAACAGTTGGATGCCAGATTATTAAGAGCTTTAAAGGGTAGTCTGAGAAGTTTTTCTTCTGTTCTTCATATAATATGAAGTCACTTATTCAAGGGAGAGACATGGTCAGATTTGTCTTAAAGGAAAATTATATTATTGGAAGATAGACTGAAAAGGGAAGAGAAATGGAAGTCAGGATTCAAAGTAGAAAGCTCTTGAAAAAATAGTCCAACTAAAAGATAGTATTCACATGAGTAGAAAAAAATGATACAAATATGAGGGACATTATGGAAATAGTTTCACTAAGTTTTAGATTTTGATTAAAAATAGTTAAGTTGAGAATGGCTACAAGGTTGCAAATCTGGGTAATAGATGTGTTTTTCCATAAACCAATCACAGAAGATCTCTTCAATGGAGTCCTCAAGAACTCCTGTTATTGCAGAGAGTATGAGAAGCTTGTTGGTTGCCCAGAAGTTATCATGAATTCCTACAGTATTACCAACCTATCCTTTGTTCCTCTAGCTTGTTCTTATACCACTCCACTATCAAAGTTCCTTATTTGCTATTTGTTGTTCAGATTGATCTTATACTATTCCAGTGGCCTTTGGTTAACAATGGGTTTGCACAAATCACAGGTATATAATAGCAACAAGACAAAATACACACACACACACACACACACACACCTTTAATATATGTATGTATTAAAGAAATATTCCATGGTTTCAATTAAAAACTTAGAAACAATTAAAAACTATTGCAGTTTCCTAAAGGCAATTCTGCTTGCTCTCTTTCTATTTCAGGTCTAGTACCAACTCAGTGTCTATTTGAAGATTTATCTAAAATAAATATATTAATGGATGAGTTTTCTGGGTTGTCCACTCATCTGCAGACCATAGTCTGAAGAATAGACATGCTTCAAACACTTAGTTTTTTTCCAGAATTGATTAGTCTAAACTTTTAAAATAATGAGTTAATAATCTAGAGTTCATAGCTCATCAGATGGAATATGGATAGATTTCAAGGGCAGGATGATTAACTTGAAAGGAGAAAAAAAGATGACATTTTTATTTCAATACAGTTGGTTCTACTTGTAATCCTATATGTTTTATTCATTCAAATACACTATTCTGAAAAAAAAGTTCATTGACTTCTCCAGACTGATAAAGGAATTCATGGAGTGCGCACGCACACACACACACACACACAAACACACAGGTTTTTTAAAAATTTCCACTTTAGAATAATTATTAAATTCATTTTGGATGATCTGCAAAGTTCCAGGGTTTAATAATATCCACAAAATGTTAGCCCCAGACAGGAGTGTTTAAAGGATGTCACTATCTTGAGAGAATTCCCCTTCAACCTAGCCTGGGCATTTGATCTCTTTCATGATAGCATGAAGCAGTTTTGATGGGGTGACATCTTCCTATTTTAATGCCTTCTTTGATATTACTGATCCAAGCACCATCAAATAAGATCATCTCAATTGTAATATTTCACAAAGAATACTGTATAATTCTATCATTTAGATATATTTTACATATATACCAATACATTGATATACATAGAAATCCAATACATATATACACATTGAAATATATTTAGCAGATATACACAGTATAATTAAACATATATATTACATATAATATTTATGGGTTTTGGGGTTTTTTTTTGCAAGGCAATGGGTTAAGTGACTTTCCCAAGGTCAATTATTAAGTGACTGAGGCCAGATTTGAACTCGGGGACTCCTGATTCCAGGGCTGGTGCTTTATCCATTGCACCACCTAGCCACCCTACATATAATATTTAACTTTATTGGAGGAGAGCACTAAAGAGAAATTTTGCTCTCCAACATTAAATACTGCTTCATGTTCAACAAATTATGAATACAGTGTGTAGTATAAGAAGGGGTGAGTTGTTTTTCCAGTATTAGAAGTCCAAAGGTTTGGCTTCTACAGCTTGCTTGATACAGGAACTCTGGAAGTTCAAGAATAGAGCACGGAGAGTAATAAAGACCATGATTATCAATCTCTGTATTCTTTGGGGGTAATAATGTCAGATTTCTTCATGGATTTGGAATCTTCTTCTTCTTCTCCTCCCTCCTATTTCAGTCCATCTAAAAGCATGTTCATTTGTGGATCTTGAGTATTGCTCTTTTGAACAAGATCTCATATTTCTAGTTATCAACAGCTAAGTCATTGGTTCTAGGTGGTCAACAAAACTGTCATTCTTAGCATCATCCACTCTGACATCATTACAACAGAAAGGGAAAGGAGAAACACAGAAGTGAGAGTCTTTTTTTTGGTTCATTATTGCACGAGCTACCAGATTGAAAAAAAATTAAATTACTAGCAAATGATTAGAAATGAGCCTCTCCATCCTTTGCTAGATTAGTCTCAGTATAATAGGAACATAGATTAAAGTAAAAAGGGACTTTCAAAGCCATGGATTCTAAGTCCTTGGACTTTGTTAATGATAATGGTTTGATTTTTGGAATTTTATTTTCCTTTTCTTTGTTTTATTGTGTGGAAATCATGTGCCTTTTTTCATGTACCTTTTGTATGGTCTGGCATAGAAGTTGGTGCTGATGGGAGTCAAGCTTTGGCTAGGTGATGAATGAAAACCACACACTAAACCTTGGAAGTAGTAAGGGATCCCAGAATCCCATGAGGACTTACAGTACACAGAATTATAACCATCTTTCAAATATTAGTCAATATTTAGATGAAGCAAGATTTTTTAAAGAGAGTGATGGTATCTATTACAATTACCAGGGGCATTTTAATGACAAAATATTCCTGTACTACTATTTTGTAGGTTCCAGAGTGCTTGTTTGAAAGCAAGGGAGATAGAGGAGGAGGTGATACATCATAAAATCATTATAGGCCTCTATTCCCTATCCTCCATCCTCTCTACATGGCAAGGCCATTTCTAAAACACAGGGATAGAAAGGGAAGCCCTTATGTGCTTTTGCTTAGAGCCCCAAAATTTAAAGTTTTACTTGATGACAGCTCTATGGCAATTGGGAAATGTTCCCACCCACCCAGATCAAAATTGAATAGTATTTCACTGGAATTCATCATTGAAGGATTACAATCCTCTCCAAAATGCCAAGGCACAAAAGAAAAAGGAAGGAAACAAACAAAAAGATTAGCATTAGTCATTGAACATGAAAAAGATGGGGAGCAGGAACCATTTAGAGTAAGAAAAAGCTAAGTCAAAACAAGTTAACTATAGTTGTTTGCTTTCAATCAGTCATTCATTATTAAACTGAATAATCAATTACCTTAAATCAACAAATATGTATTAAATATAAAATGGAAGATAAGACTATATTGGTTACTAAGTAAGATCTGAGTATTTTGGATCAAAGAGAATGATCTTTGGATTGGAGGAGACAAAATAAAAAAATGGCGAAAGAAAATTGATATCCAGCATAAATAGGGAGATACTAACAGTATTTACCTATCCTTCATGATTCATCACCTGGTTCAGATGAGCTACTTCATTTAATGAAATAGCAGGCATATATAATGGATGAATCACCATCAACCATAATTGAAATATCATGAAGACAATTCCGGGAAGACGGCAAAGTATGTTGGAAATTTCCTCCACAAACAGAGGAAATCACCACGAAATGAATGCAGATCAAAAAAAAAAAATAAAGGGGGAAAGGAACTGGCTCCTAAGACAACTTCAGAGGACCTCAGAAAAGACAAGCTCCAGGGGCCCTGAGGGCAACTTCATCCTTAAATAGACTACATCCCAAGAAATTTCACCTCAACTTTCACCTCACTCACACCCTCAAGAAATTTCACATTTCATTATTTTAACATGTAATTGGGGGGGGGGGATTAGGTTGTATTAAAAAAGGTAAAAAAAGAAATTTCACCTAGAATTTTTACCTCACAAACTCTCATCTTAAGAAACAAAAGATGGTTGAGTGAGGAAAGATTTGAAGGCCCCTCATCCCATCCTTTATTTTCCCCAAGCCTGGCTTAGCAGTGTTCACCAGTGGTAATGGTGTAGAATGATTGATTCAAAGAATCCTCATTAATGGTTTGATATCATTTTAGAAGGATGCCTCTTAGGACCTAGTCTTGGCCCAGGATTGTTACATATTTTAAATCAAGGACTTTGATGGGGCAATAAATGACATTCATATCAAATTTTCAGATCACATTCAAGTGGCAGGGGTAACTAATAATACTTAGTTGACACAATCAGAAACCAAAATAGTCATGATAGGGAAGATCACTTGAATGGTTCCAAGAAACGACTGTAAAGTCTTATATGTAGGTTTAATCATTGAGTTTCTCATGGTCAACATAGGAGAAGCATTGTTAGAAAATTGTTTATTTGAAGAAAATGGAGCTTTTGTTTAATGCTGAGTTCAACAAGCAAGCAATTTTAAAGGCTTTGGATAGGAACCAGACCTGCAATTTCTTTGAAAGAAGGAGAAAATTCTCTTGACCAATCCAGTATGACACCTTTTCTGCCCCACCCCTATTCAAACATGGGAGCTAGAGGTAAGGTCTCAGTTTAGTGATCTTGATCCTGAACTCCCAACTGTATTTTGTGTTTGTTTCCCTACCAGTAGGTGACAAACAGTGTTTGGTTTACCAAGAGGGACATTTCCAGTCTCTTGAATTGGAAAAGTGACTGGGTCCTTCCTTTGTTTCCAGGTATACTATAGAAATTACCTGTAATAATTATAAGTCTTCTTGGAGGAACAGTGACCAGAGGAAAGAGTCTAACCCTTAGGTTGGGCTTGCCAAGAGTTACTGGCCATGAGAGAGAAAGTGCAGAGGCAAGATAAAATAACAAATCCCCAATATTGTGAAACAGTTCATATTTGAAAGTTTTAAGTATCAATTTCTCTGAAAAGGAAACTAAACATTTTAAGTTACTGTTCCACATTTAAGTCTTTAAGCATGTGTATAAGTGAGACTGTTAAATATTTGCTTGGTTCCGAGGAAATAATTAGCTGTCCTATACCTGATTTATATTGTACATTAAGTAACTTCCTCAACTCTTGGAGAAACCATAAGTACAAACTCATATGTTTGTGTGTAAAGTGATTTCCTTGAGGTTTAAGGGTGGAGGCTTAAAGAACCAGGGAGTTCTGGGATAAAAAAATTCTTTAAAAAAAAAAAAAACAGGGCAACTAGAGGATAAGAGCCCCAGCCCTGGAGTGAAGGACCTGAATTCAAATCTAGCCTCAGACACTTAAATAATTGCCTACCTGTGTAACTTTGGGCAAATCACTTGACCCCATTGCCTTAAATAAATCATTTAAAAAACAGCTCTTTCTCTGAACTTCAAACTCCTGTTGGCTTGAATTTCATGAGTCCAGAATTGAACAAGATTACTTTATTTAATCCATAGTTATATATGCTGATTCTGGGTCTGTCTGTTGTCTCTATCTTTCTCCATCTATAACTACATTTATACCTCTCTCTCTCTCTCTCTCTCTCTCTCTCTCTCTATATATATATATATATATATATAGCTAAAGGCATGAGGGTACATGTGCAGAGAAAGACCTTATATATGAATTAACACTTGACTTGAACTTTTAATGAAAGTAGGAATTCTAAGAAGGGGAGAGCTTCTATAAAGTTGCAAAGAATTGAGATGGGAATGTTTTGCAGAGGGAATAGCAAATAGGTCAGTATTGCTGGAATATAACCTATATGAAATGGGTTAAATTTAGTTAAAATAGCTACATTGCTCTATTTGGAGAGTATAATGCTGAAAAGAAAAAGAAAAGGAAAGAGAGATCTTGAGGTGGGAAGAGGCTAGGAAATTCCACTTCACTGTCTTTGAGGTATGACTCAAGAGTTTGGTTAGCAGAAATGTCTCTTCACAACAGTAGCAGGTATAGGGTAAGAAAAGGCTTATGAGGGTTTTTGTGGTGGGAACACCCAAAATTTCATATTGTTTCCCAAAGTTTATTAGAACCATCTGAATCTTCAGAGTGTGTAAAATTGGGTTAGAAGTCTCATAAAGCAACCCACCATGGTAAATGCTTAGTATTTCCTAATAGATTCCTAAGAAAGAAAAGGAGTGACTCAAACATTCTTTCATTGGTGGAAGACTTGGAAGTTTCAACTACCACAATTAGGCTCTGAAAAATAACAATTATGTCTCTGTTTTTTGGGTTAGGATGTTTTTTTTTGGTTTTGTTTTAAAAACATTTTGGGAGGAAAAAACAAAGATATAATTCAAATTCATATTTTAATAAATCTGAATTGATCTGTAAGAAAGGGATACATGATTCTCAATTTATAAAATGCTTTCTTGTATTTCTCTGCTATCTGGTTTTCTTTTATCAAAAATGAAAGAGAAAGGAGCTTATCAATATGAACAAAAAGAAGAATTAGACACCTATACCTTTTATAGTATAAGATACAAACTCCTGAATCTGGCATTTTAAAAGTCCTATGTAATCTGGTTCCAACCTATCTTTCCAGCTTTATTTCATTCTTCTACCCTTTAGGCACTCTAGATTATGGTCAAATTTGTAGTAGTAGTAGGAGGAGGAGGAGGAGGAGGAGGAGGAGGAGCACTAATACTAGTAGCAGTAGGAGTAGTAATAGTGGTGGTGGTGGCAGTAGTAGTAGTAGTAGTAGTAGTTGTAGAAGTAGTAGTGGTAGTGGTAATAGTGATGGTGGTAGTAGTAGTAGTAGTAGTAACAGTGGTGGTAGCAGTAGTAGTAGTGGTGGTAGTAGTAGTAATAGTAATGGTGGTAGTAGTAGTAGTAGTAGTAGTAATGGTAGGGGTAGGGGTGAGAGTGAGGGTGGGAATAATGATAGTAGTAACTAATATGTATCTCTTGCCTATAGAGGCATGGGGCCTATTATCATCATCCTCATTTTACAGAGGAGGAAACTGAGGCAGAGGTTAAGTGATTTGCCCAGGATCCCATAGTTAATAATTATCTGAAGTCAAATTTGAACTCAGAGCTTCTTGACTCAGGGCCAACTCTTTTTTTTTAGGTTTTTGTAAGGCAATGGGGTTAAGTTAAGTGGTTTGCCCAAGGCCACACAGCTAGGTTATTATTAAGTGTCTGAGTCTGGATTTGAACTCAGGTCCTCCTGACTCCAGGGCTGGTGCTCTATCCACTGAACCACCTAGCCACCCCAGGGCCAACTCTTTATTGCAGCAAATAGTTGCCCAAATCAGGAGACTAAAGATTTCTTTAGGGTAGTTAGGTGGGACAGTGACTACAATGCATGAATTGGTGACAGACTATTTACCCAAGAAGGTGTGTCAATCCCATAAAGAATCCCTGTGGTTTTTGAAGCTGCTGGTTCTCGGAGTGCTTTTGTTAATTTGGTTTTGATTCTTTTAAAAATCAAATATATGATAATGGAAATCACGATCAGTGGTCACAAATTCAATTCAATTCAGCAAGTATTATTAAGTACTCCTAGAGTGATGGCTTGCTAGCTAATGTCAAAGGAGGAAAGGCCAAAGTTCAAATCTCAGCTCAGTCAATTGTTGAGTGAAGTCTGCTCGCTTGGTGAATTTTTACGTAGAACCATCATATCATCAAAAGGACCAGCGATGCTACCCATTAAAATTCCAGTTCACATTAATATTCTGATCTCCTTCCACAAAGAACCTGCCCCTATCCTCACTCTCCCCCTCTCTTTCCTGCCCTCCAACTCTATTTTACGTTTTATCTATGTTTCGCCATTAAACTATAGGGCAGGTAGATTGACACAGGAGACTGGAGTCCGAAAGACCTGAGCTCAGATACTTTGATCCTGGGAAATTGACTTATTCTTGTTTGCCTCAGTTTGCTCATCTGTAAAATGAGCTGGAAAAGGAATGGGCAGACCATTCCAAGATAACCCCAGAGGAGGTCACAAAACAGTCCCACACAACAACCAAATTAAAATATAAGCTCGTTGAGACTGTAGAACATCTCTTGTCGTTGGTTTCCTATCACAGAGCATGGTACTTGGTGGGGAGCGGAGTTACAGCAGGGATGGGGCAAATGTTTACTAAGCAGTTATTCTGTAGCAGGTCCTTTGCTAAGCACTGTACAAATATCTCATTTGATCATCATAATAACCCTAAAAAAGTAGGCACTATTTTTATACCCATTTCATAAATGATGAACTGGTCCTGAATCACACTGTTAGTAACTGAGACCAAATTTGAATTCAGATCTTTCTGACTTCAATTCCAGGGCTCTATCCATTTTGCCACCTAAGTTCTCCAAAGTACTCAATAAATAAGTGTTTAAGAAACACTTTATCTCTTCATCTATCAATTATTTATTGATCTGTCTGCCTGTCTAGTATCTACGTAACTATGATCCTGGGTGAGTAATTTACCCTTCGGAGGTCCCAGGCAACTCTCCAGAGCTGTCAGTTGAAGAGCACTTAAGATTCTGAGCTACCACAAGTTCCTTATACTTATAAAATATTGTCATTTTTTGTGTGTTTTATTTTAATTTCATGAATTGTGCTAGGCACAAGAGTTACACAAAGAAGCACTGCACAATGCAAAAAATGCTAGATTTAAAAATCAGAATATCTAGGTTCAAATCCTGTTCTGCCACTAGTCACCTTTGAGATTAAGAAAGTCATTGTTTTCTCGGGACCTCAGTTGTTCTTATTTTAAAAAAAATTAATTCTACTTTATTTTCTATTCTAAATTGTCTCCCTGTTCACTCCTACCCCACCACCTGCAACCACTGAGAAATAAAGTACCCATTGTATAAATGACTTCATTGGCTATGATGCCAAGCAAAACAGATTTCTACATTAACCATGTTCAGAAAGGAAAAAAAAAAGAAAAATAAAGGAAAATATAAATATGCTTCAATCTACACTCTAAGAACATCAGTTTTCACTAGAGGTAAATAGCATTTTATGTCTTGAGTTCTATGGAGGTACAACAGATCATTGCATTGATCATTTACTAAATCTTTGACAGTTAATTATCTGATAATATTGCTGCTAATGTGTAGTTTTTCTAGTTCTGCTCACTTCATTTTGCAACTATTCAAATAAGTCTTCCTAGGTTTGTTTTTTTTCTGAAACCAACCTGATAATCATGTCTTATTGCACAATTGTATTCTATTATATTTATAAGCATAATTTCAGCCATTCCTCAATTGATAGGCATTCCTATATTTTTCATTTCTTTACCACCACAAAAATTGCTACTATGCATATTTTATACATATTTTCTTTTTTTTTAATTTCCTTGGTGTGTGTGTGTGTGTGTATATATATATATATATATATATATATATATATATATATAGAGAGAGAGAGAGAGAGAGAGAGAGAGAGAGACTAAGTTGTGATACATTATAGGCTATGAACAAGCTTTATAGTTCTTTAAGCATCATTTCAAATTGCTCTGCAGAATGCTGGATACATTCACAGCTTCACTAACAGTGCAGTAGTGTACTTAGTTTCCGATATTCTCTTTAGCATTTGTCATTTTCCTTTTCTCTCATTTTAGCCAATCTGATGAACATGAGGTTTTACCGGAGAGTTGTTTACATTTGCATTTCTCTGCATTTGTATTAGTGATTTAAAGCATCTTATATGACTAGGGACAGCTTTGATTTCTTCTTCTGAAAATTTCCTGCTCATATGCTTTGACTATTTACCAATTGGTAAATGGATCCTATTTTTTTTATAAATTTGACTCAATTCTCAATATATTTGAGAAAAGAAGCTTTTTCCAGAGAAACTTGCTTCAAAACTCAGTTTTTCATTTTGAAATGAAAGGGTTGGAATCAAATTCTTCTGGTCTCACTTTGCTTTGAAATTTTAATTCTATGATATTGTAGATAGTATGAGGATTAAAGCAACAACCCTCATCCTCTTAGTTCACTACTCTAACTGAACTAACCAGAAATTCTGAATGATGACGCTATTACCTAAGTTTTATTTTCAATATAAAGAACTAAAGACAATATAGTTTTTGCAAAGGTATCTTAGGTACAGATAATATTTGAGGTACTAGGAGAATTCACTTTGAAAATAGGATTTCTTATAGGCAATATAGTTGACTGGATAGAGTTTAGATTTAGAATAAGAAATTTAGAAATTTACTAGGCATATTTTCCAAAGGTCATGTGGTTATCAATCTAGAATTAGAAGAAACTTCAAAGTTTCTCTCCTTTTTCTTGTTTTATAATTAAGAAAACTGAGACTCAGAGTATTTTGCCCAAGATCAAACATCTAGTGGATATGAAATACGATTTGAATCCAGGTCCCCTAAATCTGTAGCTTTTTCTATCATGCTTCCTCTTATGACTTTAGTCAAGTCATAGGACCATAGGGTCATAGGTTTTTGGTTAGAAAAGGAATTAGAGACCCTTTAGTCCAGTGGCCTCATTTACGGATAAAGAAATCAAGGTTGCTTAGCTACTCTTGTTAGAAAAGCAAGGAAGGCTTCTTAAATTGACACTTAGACATGTTATCACCTCAGAGACTATTTTCCAAATTTCTTCAATATGGAACAGATTGTTTTGAAGATTCTATCAAATGAATATTTGGCCCAAGGTCTCTGCACTACCATGTGATAAAAAAAATAACCTATAAGTCAGAAATCCTTACACTGGTTAGATTCTCCAAGGAATTCCAGTTTTATATTTACATCTTTAGCTCTGGTGAGCACATAGCACAGACCACAGTCTATGTTTTTTCATGGTTGGTATATGGAACCCAGTAACATGTTTTATCATGGTTGAGAATCTTTACCAAAGAATATTTTTCTTCGAAATCCTCTATCCCTGAAATGAACTCCTTGTTAACCTCCATCTCAAGGAATCCTTTTCTTAAGACTTGGTAAAAAACACCATTGGATGAAGTTCAGATTTTCTTTTTTCCCCAACATCTAGTATTTTAATTACCTTGTTATTTAACTTCTCTCTCTCTCTCTCTCTCTCTCACACACACACACACACACACTCTCTCTCCACACACACACACACACACACACACACACACACACACACACACAGAGACGCACACAATCTTTCTGTCTATCTTTGCCTTTATGTTTGTCTCTCTCTCTGACTCTATGTATGTCTCTCTTACTGTCTGTCTCTCCTTTCTCTGTGTCTCTGTCTCTATCACTCTCTTTCCCTCTGTCTCTCTTCCTCTCTCTATCTCTCCCTCTCTTATCTCTCTTCCCTAGATTTATAATGTACCAGCTACATAGTAGGTTTTTAATAAAAGTCTGTTAAATTCATGGTTGATTATCTTCTCTGACCTCAAAAGCAGAGTTGAATTCTTCAAACTGCCTTCTGTGAGGGTTGGGGGGAGGGAAGCAAGATTGGGGGGAAAATTGTAAAACTCAAAATAAATAAAATTTCTAAAATTTTCTAAAATTTAAAAAAATAGGAGGGAGTCACCTCTCACCTCCCACACATATTCATTTTAGAAAGGGAAAAAATTAAGTACCACTAAGGAAAGGGCACAGGACTTTAGCCAAGCATTTTTTTGTGTGTGTATTTGTTTCTTTGCTTTTTCTTTCTTCAACTATTAAAAAAAAAGTGAGGGGAATTCTCTTAGATGACTTTGAAGCTCTCCCCCTGCTCTAAATCAGTGAACAAATCATATACTATTCCTCTAGTTCTCCCAAGTGAGCAATGATGTTTGCCAGATGAATTCCTTCGTCTATATAATGAGCATAATAATGCTTCGACTACTTTCCTCACCAGATTAAAGTCAGAGAAGTATTTGTTTTAACTTGAAATTCTCTCCAGCAATATGAGTTTCTTCCATAGGCAGGAAAGAACTTTTATTTCTAACCATGGGATCAAAGATATAGGACTAGGAAGGACCACAGAACCCTTACTTACAAAGAAATGCCAGCCTTAAAGGTCAAGTGACTTGCACAAGGTAACATAGGCAATATGTAGCAGAAGTGTAGTTCAAAATGAACCCCTTCAAATCCAAACAATACAAGATTCCATATATATATAAAATTGATTTAGGGAAACAAGTTTACCCATTTTTAGGATTTTTTTCTTTTGGTGAAATTGTGCTTCCCCTATGCTGCCAATAAAATTATCTTACTCGAGCAAAAGACTTGGCTGTTTGGTACAATGGATAACCTACTGGGCTTGGAGACAGAAAGAGCTGAGTTCAAATCAGTTATTTATTATGTGCAAATTAGTTATTTACTAGCTGTGTGACCCTGGGAAAATCATTTAACCTCTGTCTCAGTTTCCTTATTTGTAAAATGAGAATAATAAAATCCCTCATTGAATTATTTTGAGGATAAAATGAGTTAATATTTATAAAGTACTTTGCAAACTGTAAAGGATTCTATAGGTGCTAGATTTTATTATTTGGATTAAAATAGTCAATACAGGATTGGTCAATGGTTATCATTGGCCATGTCAATGGCTCACGACACATATGAGATCAATGCATGTAGAATATCTCCTTTATATGTTAGGTAGTTAATAAATCTGTTGATGGATCTGATCAGGATATATAGAATATCTCTTATATAATGCTTAATATATCCGTTGATGGATTAACTGATTGACCATTGAACTTCGAACTCTACTTTTTGTTATTTTATTTATTTTTTATCAGCTGATCAATGAGGAATGAGTAACTCCAATGAGTCTATGTTAAATACTTGTTCAAAAGATAGTTGAAATGCTTGGATCAAACCCTTTAGAAATCAATTCTTAATTTTGACCAGATATAAATCTTAGCCATGTCTCTTAATAGGATCTCTAATATAGACAAATGTACATAGAAATAATGACTAGAAAATTCATGAAACAGGAATCTCTATTCCAATATTGAAGAATGATGTTAGTTGAAAATGAGACTTTGTGAGGTGGCTAGGTGGTGCAGTGGATAGAACACCAGCCCTGGAGTCAGGAATACCTGAGTTCAAATCCAACATCAGACACTTAATAATTATCTAGCTGTGTGGCCTTGGGCAAGCCACTTAACCCCATTGCCTTGCAAAAAAAAGAAAGAAAGAAAATTAGACTTTGTATTGGGTATAAGTATTAGTACATAGAAGTATTGGTCAACCCTGAGGACCTTCTGGGTTCCCAGAAAATACAAGACATGTTAAGTCAAACTAGTTTTTAAATTCAAATATTTTTGTTTCCTGTTGAGTAGTGATTACATTAAAGAAATTTCGTACATAGAATGTCCTTATTAAAGCATTCCGATTATTGTTTCACCTTGTTGTTTAGTAATTTCAATCATGATCAACACTTCATGATCCCATTTGGGATTTTCCTGATATACTAGAGTGGTTCATAATTTCTTCTCCAACTCATTTTACAGATGAGGAAACTGAGGTAAGTGTGGTCAAGTGATTTGCTTAAGTCTCTCAGACCAAATTTGAACCCACATCTTTCTGCCTTCGGGATTGATGCTTTATCTTCAGTACCATTTGTCTGCTGTCACATAGTTTACCAATAGGTGAAAGTTTAAAAAAGATCTGGATTAATTAATTTGTTAATTGTTTTCCTCAGACATCAACATTTCTCCCATAATGAACTTTGGCTGTTGTGGGCTATTAGGCTATCACTTATACACACTCAAACATTGCCATGCAGTTCAGTTTTTAGACTAATTCTTTATTAAAAACGGGCTCTGAGAAGTGCCTGGCTAGGATATTTAAAGTTGTTCTACCTTTTAAATTCCCCAAAGAGAATCTCAGTTGTTACTTGGGAATATGTCCAAGATCAGATAATAAGAAATAGGTAAGATGAAGCACAATCCTAGAGGACATTCATCTAAGACTTCCCAGGGTTTTTACACTGTGTTATGAATTAGGTCCTCCAAATAAAATGTAAAGATGATTTTCTAGCCACACTCAAGTCAAAATCAGTTACTATGAGTCCTCTAGCAGGATTTTAACCTGTCGCATCCCAAAGTGCAATTTCATTCAAATGCAGGTCTGTGACTTTCTAATGGAACAGTTAGATAGAACAGTGGCTAGAGTACTAGACATGGATGCAATGGGACTCATCTTCCTAAATTTAATTCCTAAATTTTCTAGCTCTGTGTCCCTGGGCAAGTCACTTAACCCTGTTTGCTTCAATGTCCTCAACTATAAAATGAGCTGGAGAAGGAAATGGCAGAGCACTCCAGTGTCCTAGCCAAGAAAACCCCAAGTAGGGTTATGAAGAGCTGGATATGCCCAAAAGACTGAACGATAAACATTCTTAGAATAAATCTATTGTCTCTGTTGTTTTCATTCTAATTCTCATTACACAGTCATAGCCTTAGAATTGTCAGTTCTCAACTTGATCGTTAGGTATTTCATGACTGCCCAAGTTAAAGAAGATATCAAAAAATTCCCTAGTGGCAATTTGGTATGATAAAAATTACTATCATAAAAAAATAAAATAAAGAAAGCTTTTGGGAGTAGGACTTTATAATCTTGATGAATGGAAAACATTTTCAGAACAAACTCTTGACATTTTCTTTATATTTATTCTATTCTAATTTATATTTTAGACCATTTTGTACATAATTATTTCCCCTGTTGGACTCTAACTTCTACTGGTGCAAAGATCATATATTATTTCAACATATTTTATATTCGCATAGTCTATTCTTATGAGGGCAAGGGGTTGTTTCACTATTTTGTTTTTGTGGCACCAGTACCTAGTAGTGTCTGGAAAATAGCAGATAATAAATATTCACATACTGATACATTATCATGTAATTTTCTTGAGGGTGTGACCCTAGACAATTCATTTTTACCCAGTCTGCCTCAGTTTTTTTCATTTGTAAAATGAGTCAAAGATGGAAATGGCAGACAAGTCTAATATCATTGTCATGAAAACCCAAAATGGAGATTCAGACACAACTTAAATGACTAAACAACACAGTTAGGATAGATGCAGATAGGATTACTTCATCATTGTATCCACAACAGAAATCGTAGTGCTTTCACACACATTAGACACTTAAATATGCATTTCATTTTGTTGAATTAAAATATGGCAAATGGTATTTTTAATCAATGTCACAGGTCATCATGTTAAACAGATATCTTCTTTTCCTCTTTTAATAAAGAGGAATGTGTTTTCTAAAACAAAACCCTCAATAATTTCTGTTTTAGTTCCAGTTTAAAGGAAGGAAAGCCACAGAACTTTCTTCTGTATATTCATCAATTTGCATCATAGAACATTTACTTGTCTGTCAACTTTCAGGGGAGGGAATACAAGATTGGTCTCCTTCAGAATGACTGAGGGGAAGAAAACTCAATCTTTTTTTTTTTTTTCTCTAAACCATTAATTGGAAGCAGGACAACAGGCTCTTTCTAAACTGAAGGGACAAATTAAGAATTTAAATGAGGTGAAAACTCCCGAATGAGGCTCAGCCAGTGGCTTCTTCTGTTTATACAACAATCCTGTAAATATAAAGCTGACACCAACCATCCGTGTTAAATTTCACATGTTAACTGATAAGCTAAAACAGAAGATACATTGACACTCTGGGTAGTCCCGTCAGTCACCGGCCAACTCATTCATAAATTATGTATGTGAACTTCCCTCTTCCTGGAAAAGCATTTCTTCCTTCTAAATAAACAGATGAAAACATAAACAGATGGATGGGTGGATAAACAGACAGGTAAATGTCATCTGAGATGAGTGCAAGCAATCTCGTTAGATCATTGCACAGAATTGTTAGCCCTTTTTTTAGGAACCACTAAAAAGACTTCTCAAATATATGCCAATGAAAGAAGATACCTCAGCAGTTTGATTGAGCCTATTCTATTCTGGAAAACAAATCATTTCCTAAAATTGTGTGATTGAACTGGGATTTCTTAAGACCAAACTATTTCAAATATCAACCACAGTGAAAAGCAAACTATCTGGACTCTTGAAAATTTCACTGACAATCTGATGTTTTTTTTTTCCTTTCCCTAGCTCTTTCAAGGCTTTTTAAAAAATAATTACTTATTGATTAAACATAACTTTGGGCATCTAGGTGGTAAGAATAGAGTACTGGACTTGGAATCAGGAAGACATGAATTCCAATATAATTCCAGATACTTAGTAGGTACATGACCTTGGGAAATCATTTAAGCTTCAGTTTCCTCATCTGGAAAATGAGATGGAGTAGGAAATGGCTAACTAGTAACTTTGCCAAGAAAATTTCCAATAGGGTCCCAAAGAGACACACAGGATTGAGAAGACTCAACAACACGAAGAAATGGTTAATTATCTATAATCTATTATAGCTATATATTAATTATATATGTAATTTATAATATATTAGCTATATATTAATTCTCTATAATGTATTATAGCTAAATATTAATTATATATATAATTAATAATATATTAGCTATAATCTATAACCCATCAACAAGAATTTGCTCAATTGTTACTATGTGTCAGGTGCTTGGGATGTAAAGAATCCACTTCTTCTATGGGGAAAAGAAAGAAAGGAATAAGGAAGGGAAGAATGGCCCTTGCTCTCAGGAGGCTTACATTCTATCAGGAAGACAGAATCTAGCTGTATTTCAGAAAAAGTCAGTATTTTTTAAAAATCAGATCACACAAAAGGATTCATTAATGTCACTAATAAGGACCTAGTATTGCATTATAATTTTTAAATATTATTAAGACAGATTAAATAATTGTTTTAATTCTAATATTCATAATTATCATTTAATGATTAATATTTAATGATCTTGTTTATGTGGGACTTGAAAATTCTGGTAACTTAACATAGGGTTGATTCACAAGTGATCAAAATCTAATCCTTCAAAACCCAAACCTTCAAGCAACTTGTGTGAAAATCATCCTCACAAAGTTATACTTTGAGAGTAGAATGATCTGTGTGAAGAAGTACAATTTGGCTGGACAAAAGAATGAATGAAGGGATGAAATGTGGAACAGAAATATCAATGACCTGAGAAAGTGCTAAGGGGTAAAGAAAGTCCTGGCTCCCGTGAGTGTGAAAAAGAGCATTGTGATTTAGGGAAATATAGAATGGATAAAGGGCTATGGAGGAACATCAGAGTTTGATTAATGGTAAGAACTAAAATGCAGTCATCCCTGGGTGTGGCTGAATTAAAATGAAGGAAAAGAAGGTCTTAAGCTTTAAAGAGGCTAAGGAACTGAGACAGTAGTACATTTGAGGAAATGTCAGTCTGAATGTTAGACTGCCCTAGTATAAGGGTGGGAATTGATGGAGAAGCAGATGATGAGACAGGTGCTAATCTACCTCAAAAAGGAAAGACAGTATGTAGTAAATAGTAAACATATATATATATATATATATATATATATATATATATATATATATATATGTGTGTGTGTGTGTGTGTGTGTGTATCTATCTCTCTCTATATATACACATATGTGTGTATACACAGAAATCTAAATATATGTAACTCTCTCTCCATATATATATACATATGCATATATATACATATGTATATATACATGTATATATATGTATATATATATATATATATATACACACACATGCCTGTATATGTATCTTTGGAAAAATATTATTGCCAATCATAAAAAAGTTTTAATTCCAAATTAAAAAGTTAATCAAATATAGAAAATATAGAAAGCATTCAGTTACCTTCTAACAAGGGAAATCTACTGGAAAATATCTCTTTGGTGCAGAGAGTAGAATGTAGGACTCAAAATCAGGAAGACTTGAGATCAAATTCTGTCCTAGGCACTTACTGTACAAACCTGTTAAGTTACTTGCTTTTCCCAGACTCATTCTACTCACCTGTAAAGCAGAGTTAATCTTAGCCCTTCTCTTACAAGTGTTTTAAAGATCAAATGAGGAAGTTACTATTTCTATATAGCTTCATATGGGTAATTTATGAGGCAAGAAGTTCTCTCTCTCTCTCTCTCTCTCTCTCTCTCTCTCTCTCTCTCTCTCTCTCTCTCTCTCTGTCCCTCTCTCTGTTTCTATCTCTCTTTCTCTCCATCTGTCTCTCTGTTTCTGTGTCTGTAATTCTCCCTGTCTCTTACTCTGTCTCTGTCAGTCTGTCTCTCTGTGTACACACACACACACACACACACACACACACACAATATAGTGTTTTACAAACCTTCAAGTGCCAAATCTCTATTAACTATTATTATCATAATTTGATGGAGAAGAGGTTAGAGGAGTAACCAGTTATGTGCTTTCATCAGTGTAGGAACTCCCACTGGGGGATTTTGCTGAAAAACCTTGAGTGTTTAACTTGACCCTCCCCCTGAAAAAAATGTGTTATCAACCAAATGCAGCATGAGAAGAAAGACTGGATTCCTCCCTTCATAAACAAACATAGGCTTGTTTCCAACAGGTATATCACTATTCCCTTAAAAAAAAAAAGTCCCCCACTCCACCCCCTCTCCCTGTTTTCATTCTAAAGCTGTGCAAGGTGAGGGCCCCTGAAGACAGTTATAATCCAGTCCAACCCAGATGCCTATAGCAATGAATGCAAAATTCTGTTTCAGCTTCTGGTGCAGTAGGCAGCACCCCCCCCTCCAGGAATTAACTTTGGACCCAAGGGCAATAACTCTCGGTTTTGTTTCCTCCATAGGACAATGTGAATCTGAATAAGCATATACAGTTATAATATATCCGTATGTGTATGCATATGCATGTGGGTAGGGATTATATTACCTTTCTCAAAAAACTCACTCTATTTGGAAATCTCTATTTCTCTTGAGGATACCACCATTCTCAAGTAATACAGATTCTCATAACTTTGACATTATCCTTCACATTGCCAATCTAATCAGTTTGAAAATCTTGTCACTTCAACCCCCCACAGCTCCCCAGTCTTCTCCTTTGCAACTTATACAAGTCACTGCTGCTATTCAGGTCTCCTTTATCTCTATCCCCAACTATAGCAATGAACTTCCAGTGGTTGCTCCTGCCTTTCCAATCCATCCTCCATTTAGCTACCAAAATTATTTTCTTATTGACCATCTCTTCCCACGCAATAAGCTTGAGTAGAACTCTATTAGCTCTATTACAAATACTATTTCATCTTTATCTCAAACGTTTAGTTTCTATTTCTCAAGATATATTATGACCATGATTACTAGTAGATGCAATAACATATTTTATATTTTTATATTTTGAATAATTTTTCAAAAAGTAAATATATATATAAGAACATAATCGATGTTTTAATGATGGAGTACATGATTAATAAAGTTATCACTACTTTCATATTTCCAAAAGCAGAACTAAATGAAAATATCAAATTTTAGCATTAAAAATAAAGAGGAAACCATCATATTCTACATTTTTTTTCTGAGGGGGGATTACACAAAAAAAAAAATCACTAACCATTATAGAGATATTGATTTCTCAAGAGAGGGAAATAAGGACTCTTTCCAATAATGTCATATAACATATGCTAGAAGTTTCAGAGTAAGAGAATGAGAAAATCTTTACCATCCATTGCTCCCATTAGATTTTCAGTTGACATTTGGTCTATTAATAATAACCCACAAACTTGCAGACTTTCCAGCCCAAATCTTAAGAGAGCTTACAGAGGGTTCCCATTAAGTGACGTAAGCTTTGCCATCCAGTGCCACATTCTCCCTGGTAACTCTATTAAACAGGAATAATTATTCTAACAGTGTATTTGTGAGCTCCATAGGGCACCAGCCACAGCATATGGTTCTCACTCTGATCAGCCTACTTTGAAAAAAAATCTTTTAAATTAAAGTGCTGTATGGTATAAATTTTCTAAGTAATATTACCACCTGGGGTATTAAAAAAACCTATCATTTATGACTAGAAATTTCACATGCCTTTTCCACATTTTTTATTGTTCCATAAGCTGGAGTAGTAATTTTATAGTCTAATAAAACTCTCTCTCTCTCTCTCTCTCTCTCTCTCTCTCTCTCTATATATATATATATATATATATATATATATATATCTGAGAGTATCATTCCTCTCTGCATCACTTCTGTCCTTCCTTCCTTCAGTGCCACTGGCAGTAAGAGACCAAGAAAGGATTTGAACTCAGATTCTCAAACACCAAAGTTAGAACTTTGGGCTTACAATTATATTTAAAATGCAGAGTTTCACCTCCATTATGGATAAGGGCCATTCTGACCTTAAATCCTAAACCCAATAATCCTTTAGAGAGATGTCAAAAGCATTTATCCAGTGACATCTAAATAGAAGGGAAATCTAAATTTAAAAATGAAAAAAATACTATTCAGAAAACACTCATGGGTCTAGATCTGGTGTTTTTCACTGAGTAGCCACAATCCCTTGAAGGAGCCAGGGATAGATTTCAAAGGGTCAGTGAACATGGATTTGGAAAAATGCATCTTTATTTTAATATTATTGGTTTCCTTTAGAATCCTCTCTATTTTAATTTTGCATTTAAAGACATTACTCTGAGATGTAGTGCACAGGTTAAGAGATAAAACTAGAAGGAACCCTAGAGAACCTCAGGAATCCTTAATCTAGATTCGGGCAGCCAATCAACAGAGGCTAAACACCAAACCACATAGTGGCAGATAAAAAGACCTCCAAATTACGCAACCTGAGAAGCTCCAAAGGCCCTTAAGGGCATCTCTATATTTGGCAACCTGAGTGTGCCCAACAAGTCCAGGTTACACTAATAAAGAAGTCCATAACAAACAGTTTAAAAAAACACTGATTTTGTCCAACTCTCTCATTTTATAGTTGAGGAAAATGAAGGCCAGAGAGGGTAAGTGACTCATCCCAAGTCACACAGGTAGTAAATATGTCAAGATTCCAAGATAGGTTCTTTCACCACTTCCAACCCAGGTTCAAACCTAAGAGGGGGTCTTTATTTATAATGATGCCAAAAGAGATTTGTAAAGAACTGTTGACCTCAGGAGGCTTTTCCATTTATGTTCTCCAAAATAATTGGGAACAGCACATTGTATTTTTCTGTGACTATTGCTGTATCTAACCACTGTTTCTTGGGAATTAGAGGGAGAGTAGAAGGAATAGAAAGATGGAACCATTTTCTTGTCTTGTTTCTTCTCCCCATAGAGCATAGTGAATATAAGCCTGAGGCTCCCATTGATTCAAAAGTCTGTGGGAGATGAAAACAAGACATCAGTCTTTTATGCTTCCCACCATGAGTATGAAATGATCTATAGTTTTCCCTCCTGAATCAGTGCTAATGCTTCAGTATGTTTTTAATCAACACAGAGCCATTTTCTAGGACTGTTTCCTCTGAGTCCTGGACTATTGAATTGATGTTCTGAAAATTCATATTCATTTAATATCCTTTAGCACTTTCCCCAAGAGAAAGGATGTTTGCTCCAGTTAAATTCAATAGACTATATTGTTTGCCTGCTGGAAATTTCTCTTCTGACCAACCATAAAGAGTAGCTCTCTTGTCATTGATACTTCTTAATGGTAAATGTTTTGTCATGTCATACAAAATTGATCAACAAGAGAGAATCAATATTGTCACTCTCATTAATATTATCTTAGTTTTTCAATTATTATAGTATCATTTACAAGTGATTAACCCCCACCCCCTGGGAACATGCTGTGGAGAACGTAAGATTCAGAACTATAACTATGAGGAGATCTCACCCTACTAGGGTGCCAAAAATTAGACATAAATGACAGCATGTGAATTTATTGGTAGTTAGAAATTAGTCACTGATTTATAAGAGCAGTTAGGTAAAATAGAAAAATATAATATATGAGCATCTGTGTGTGGGGGGTCTTATCAGGTAATTACAACCAAACTGACTTTACCTTGCTCACTTAGCAGGCAATAGTCTCCCCAGTAATATCTTCCAAATCTCCCATGGTCTCTGACTCGCTGCTAAAAGGTGATCATATTATCAAAACATCCCAGATGTAGAGTTGGAAGATACCTTGGGGGCCATTTGTTCAACACCTTCACTTTTCATATAGAGAAACAGAGATCCAAGGAGGTGGCTTGTCTTATCTAAGGTTGTACAATTCTCTTGGAGTCTCTACCCACAGAACCTTGTATCCTGAGATCTTTTCCACATCCTTAATTAAATTGCCTAAAATTTACATTTTAGAGTACAGTTTCTCCTGCATGTTGCAGGCATATTTCATATCACATACTTGCCCTAAGCCCCAGTATTGCTACTTACTGCACTGGTGGGACTTGAGGTTAGCTCAGATTTGAAAAGTTCAAGAGGAAAGGGAAAAAAAAAACTCAAAGCATAGAAGATATGGAGACAAGGATAAGCTTAGCAATGGGTAGTGTGGCATGGAGGTGACAAAGGAGGCAAATGTGAAAAATAGACAAAAATTATTGACATCCATTCCTTCTACTTTCCCTCTAACTCCCAAGAAACAGTGGTTAGATACAATAGTATTTCACCACCATGCCCACATCTCATACTTCCTTTGCGATTTAAAATTCACAAGTGACAAAGGAGGCAAATGTGAAAAAATAGACAAAAATTGTTGACATCACTGCCATTTCATGTTGATACTATGGTGCTGAATATCTTGATTTAAAAGATCCAGGGGGAAAAACTCCTTGAGGACAAGGGTTGCCCCCTTTTTATATATCATCAGATACTTAATAAATTGCTTAATGATTACCTGAATGATTAAAAATCATGGGTGCCCAAATTATGTTCAGTATCTTTCTTCTACCAAATACCATAAAGGGGTTGGGGTACAGTACCAAGTTAACTAAATAAATATGTCCAGAGTCACTAATCCAGCTGGATCAGCTGTCCCTCCAACAGTTATGCTCACTTGTTTCTAGTTTGCCTATCTTTATATAATAATGTAAAGAGAAAAATGTGCTGTATTTTTTTTTCCATTTTTGAATTGTGTTTTTGAGTTTCTGGAACTAACCCAAGAACTGGGGAAACCAACACCCACCACCTTTGGACTGATTTATGACTTACAATATTTTTAAAATGTTTGGACAGACATTTAGGTATTGTTTCCAAATATCATTTAAATGGTCAAAAATATGTACACATATGTAATATATATATATATATATAACTATATGTAATATTGCTTAAAACAGAATGACTTTTTTCATTTATCAGAAAAAATTCTGCAACTTGGTTTACTTAAAAATATTGCATAAAGAGTTCTATTTTATCACCATGCCCATATCTCATTCTTCCTTTGGGATTTAAAATGCACAAGACCTTCCTCACATTCATAGCAACCTATTCATTTGAAATTTTTATTCTTCCATTAAGTGTAAAAGATAACCACAAAGTTTTGGGTCCCCTGGAACCTTTCTTCGATGATCCCCATTTGATTAGCCTGCCTTGATGCTCCTTTTGCTAACAACTTGAAACTGGGACAAGGACCATTAATGACAAGAACCTTTGTTCTCCCAGCTCAGATCTGGTTAAACTCTATGGCTTTGTCACATAATTTCCCTTCTTTGAAGAGAAGCACTGAGAGGGTAACTCAGAGCTGTCAAGAGAGGAAGACATTTTTGAGATGGTTTCTTCCCGAGAGCCTGTCTCTCTTTAATCCATCACATTTTAAAGATTGGCTGAAATCTGTCTCTTGGAGAAAGTCTGCTTAGTACAAACTCACTGAAAGACTTGAAAGTGACACTTTGCTATCAAACAACTGAATTTTTTCATCCAGATGTAGCAGCCATTGAGTTACATTGAAAGAAACCATAACTGCACTGTTTCCTCACCTTCCACATAATTTTTCATACAAATTTAAGGTCAGCCTATGACCTAACATAAAGTAAAATTTTTTATAACACAGGGTCAACCCAATGGCTGTACTGTTTTCCTCTGAACTTTATCAGTATATCCTTAGGGACTTAAGAAATGTCTTATCTTCTTTTTAAAAAATGTTTGGGTTATTTTTCTGTATGTGTGTGTGTTTTTAGTGACAAGAACAGAGTTTGATAGTATGGGAAATTGGAATAATATATCAATTACTCTAAGATGAACAAGATATAACTTGATGGGTGCCCCCCCCCAAAAAAAAATCATTTCACTTCTATCACCACCCAGGACATCAACTTACCAGTCTGAAGAATTCTATCTTTTTATATCTGAAAATTCCACTGTCACCACCATCACTTCCCAGTAGTTACCCCACCTGGTCACTACATCTGGACTCTGGGCTCTAGATAGGTCTCACTTCATTAACCAGACTTCAGCTTACAGCTTTTGCCTCCATACACCTGATACGCACACCTCCTAACCATTTACCCCCTCAAAAATCATCCATTCCTTACCTAGAACCATACTCAAATCCATTTTGTCACAGTTCCTGAAAAAGGTATGCAAATCTACTCCCCTATGACTCAATTCATCATTTTTATGCCTTTCTAAATCCCACACTAACAATTACAGTTCTATATATGTTATCTCTCCTATTAGAATGTCAGTGCCTTGAAAGCAGTAGTTTTCTTTATTTTTTACATTTTTAAAGCATTGTCTTTGTACAGAGAAATTAAATAGTTCTCCTATATTTTATCTAGATTGCACATTGAGCACCTTTCTATGTCCCTATGGGAAGACCCTTGGCATGAAATTTAAATGATTTTTTTCCTAGGGTTTCTACAGTTTCCATTAAAAAAACCAAAGATTTTGAAAAAAAAAAAAGAACCTGATCTAGTTTATCCTAGGACTGAATTTGATCTACATGGATCTCTGTCCAAGAGATCCCTCTCTTTAGATCCCTCCCTTTAGATCCCTCTCTTTACCTAGAACCGTACTGAAATCCATTTTGTCACAGTTCCTGAAAAAGGTATGTCAATCTACTTCCCTATGACTCAATTCATCATTTTTATGCCTTTCTAAATCCCACACTAACAATTACAGTTCTATATATGTTATCTCTCCTATTAGAATGTCAGTGCCTTGAAAGCAGTAATTTTCTTTATTTTTACATATATATATAGATATATATGTGTATATATATATATATATGGATCTCTGTCCAAGAGATCCCTCTCTTTAGAGGGATAAGGTTGTGCCCTAGGCCCACTGGGTCAATGTTACATGGCCAATATGTGGGTAGAATCCTTGCTTTTGGAAGTTCTGCCCTTTTATCTCAATTTCTGATCCTACTCTTTCCTTCTGCTTTGGGATACTCTCTGGGATAAATTTAAATCTAAATCTATGCCCCGGATAGATTTTACATTGCAGAAGCAGGATTTGAATCTAGATCACACCGATCCCAATCCCTGTGCTCTATTTTCCATATCCCTGTCTCTTCATACTTATATGTATTTAATTACATATAATGAACACAATCAAGGTTATTTCTTCTTGAATGTCTAACAATTAGAGATGACTAAAGCCCCTCAAAGCTTAATTTAATCTCAAGAATTAAACTACAGTGAAGGTCATCACATTTTTTTCCATCTTGGGGCACAACCATGCTATTTTAGAATAATTGAATAAAAATGGTTCATATAGTATGCAACCATTTTCTATTTTCAGGAAACTCACAGTATTTGTTTAAAATAACCTTATGTCCTTGGATATTTTCTTTCTCTTTTTCAACCTGATCACCGACTTACCAATGATTCATTTGGAAGAAATGCAAATAGGAACCTGCATTTTTTATAAGTGTCTTCCTGAAATGTCTGCAATCTTTTGGTTAACATCTTCTATGAATCTACCATGAGATGTTTGATATACCCCTAAACTCTTTCTGCTTTCCTGATGACCGAATTTGCCCCTCAGTCAGATTTGCTCACAGCAATACTATATGAATGAGTCGACATCTTATTGGAAGAAACAGATTAAAAACTTGTGTGTCCTATTGTGTCCCATCTGGGTGAAGCCTCCAATGCAATTGTTTTTACTTTCTTTTAATCTTGCAAAGAAATGTAAAAATGGAAGAATAGACCCTGCGTTCAAAGTCATTGTCAGAGACAATGAAGTCATAGGCTTCTGTTTTTAATAACCTCTCACAAGACACAGAGAATCATTAATCATAAATGACATACAGATTTTCTTGTTTCGGGGCCTGAACATTTTAAGTCTTATGAATTTGTGCAGACAACTGCCCCCATCATATTGCATGGAAAATGGGCCGTGATGAAAAGATGAAGCATTTGAAACATTTGAAATAACTGAAAATGCAAACAATTTATGACATTTAATGTAATATATGCTTAATTCTTTAGCTACTGTCATCCAGCATGGTACAGTGGGCAAAACACTGAATTGGGGATGAAAAGATCTGGGTTGAAATCCCATCTAAGCATAAGACCTGAGAAAAATCTCTTAACTTTTCGATGTCTCAACTTGCTCATATATAAAGTGACTGGGTTAGACTTGGCGATCTCTAAGGATATGCCTAAGTGTGAATATATGCCTGTGACCCTATGTAAATTTTCACAAACAAATCAACAAATAAGCATTTGAATTGATAAGCAATATGAGGATTGCAGTGATCTATGCACTAGTCTCATGTCAATAGGGTGAAAAATGGGAAAATGCTAAACATAAAATCATTAAAAATTAATTAAAACTGTTCTACAGAATAGTAGTCATTTGGAAGATTAGTCCGAGTGAATGTATTAAATTCTTTCCCTGAGGTCTATGTATACATATATAATTACACACACATATATATGCACATGAATATTTAAACATATGCACATATATATTCACACTCATAATTATATTCATATAGCCATAGTGCATGCATACATATATTCTACACAGATATAAATACATTGCAGTATGTGTGTGTGCATGTATACATATATGTTTAAAAGATAGTATGTACCAATACATATATATTCTTGCATACATATATCTGTATATAAATAATTTTGTGCATGTAGTTATTAGTATATATACATAGATTTGTTTATGTAGAACTATACTTCATCATAATTATCTCTCTTTGTAATTCTTTACATTCTACTTTTGTATTTAAAAAATACCTTTCTGAGGCAGTTAGTTAGCAGAGTGAATAGAACACTAGCCCTGAAGTCAGAAGGGCATGAATTCAAATCCAACCTCAGACACTCAATAATTGCCTAGTTGTGTGACCTGGGGCAAGCCACTTAACTCCATTGCCTTGCAAAAACCAAAAAAATACTTTTCTGAGAAGGAATAAATAGACCACCAAATAGCCAGTGGGATCCATGATACAAAAAGGTATTAGAAATCCCTTATCTAGAACTAAAATGATCTTAAACGGTGTTTGGTTCACTCCATCCTCCACCTCATTTTGTTATCATTCAAATTTTATTGATTTGTTTTTATACCATTCTCTAACAATTCCTCCTTCCAATATGAATCAAATTAATCGTGATTATAGCACTGATACTCAACCCTGACTTCTCCCATGTCAGATCTATTGATTTTTCATATAATATATTATTTTCAAGGCAGATAGCTAGACAGGAAGACCTGGGCTCATTTCTCAGCTTGAAGTTATAATGAAATCTCTGTGAAGTTATAAATTTCCTAACAACTAACTTCTGCTTTGATAAAGATGCCACACTGAAAAGTTCTTGATGTCAATGAAATTTCATATCCAGAACAAAATAAATATGTCAATAAAATTATTTACAAAATAACAAGGAGAAAGAGAAAGCCAGAATTTTGACTAATGTAAAGTTACTTTGATTACCTCAGTGAATCCTGAACTAATGAAATCACTTTTGCCATTTTCCTTGTCAGTAAGTAATCATTTTAACTTTTCCCTTTTATGCCAAAAGAGTTCATTTTAATTAGAAAACATTGAGTACTTGCTGATGAATTCCACTTTGAATTCAGTCAAGTATTTGTTGTGTTACCAAGGACAAAACAGAAGAAGTAAGTAGCCTTTGGTTGGAGAAATCTAAAGAATAGGATTGTCTTTCCAATTTATTTTAAGAAATCAATTTCATCCTTAACTAAACAGAAAACTCTACTCTACCAAAATCAAAATGGCATCATCCAATCTCTATTGGAAGACCATTTGTGAAAAGGAACACATTATCTCCAGAGGAAGTCAATTCCACTTTAGGGTAGCACTAATTATTAGTAAGTCTCTCCCAAACTATATAACCATAAATCAGCCTCTATTCAATTTCTACCCTTTGTAATAGTTCTAAAATCTGGGACCAAGCAAAACAAGGCATTATATTTTTGTCCCTTTTCCAAAATTCAACCTCCAACTATTTGAAACTGACTGGTATGGTTCTTCCCACCTAAGTAGCATTTTTCCTTCAAGTTGTCTTCATACAATACATTTCCTCTAGTTCTTTTACCTTAATTTATTTTCTCTAGATGTGTGGCTTAATAGGTGGGAAGAGAGGGGATTAAGGTTGCTCATTATGGGATTCATTTTGAAAGGAAGATCCATCTCTTCCACTGGGAGTGGTTGAGAGAGAATAAAGGAAAGACAAAGACATATACATTTTCAATTATGAAATAAGTTGGGGGGGAGTGCTGTTGGCTGTTCTCGATTTTTTCTCATTTTTCTTTTTTTTTCCCTTGAGAAGGGAAAAGGTAAGATCATTGAGTAATAATGAGATTGGCAGGGTTTTCATTAGAGGTATGGAGAGAATAGAACCAGTTTACAACAGTCACTCTAGGAAATGAAATAGGGAGTCCATAAGATATGAATAAACTGCATTACTAAGCAGCAGTATATTTGTCAAGTAAAGACACCCCCAATGATTATGATTCCAGATTCACTATATTCATAGTTCTTGGTATGTGAAACTCAAGGGATTCCGACACTGCCTGTTATAAATAAGCTAAAATCACACCAATGTGGTAGAAAAACTCCTATAAGTTTCAATTATGCATCATCTATATGCTCCAACCTCCCAAATACACTAGCAAGGCATTCTTCTCCTTGGTGTTCATCAAAAATTATTTGAAGAAAAGACAGGGGGGGAAGAATAAGATAAATCCTGTATTAGCAAAAAAGATTTATATATAAGAAGGGGACTTTGTAGTCCCAACAAATGATGTTTAATAATTTTGTACAATAAACAAAATAAATGCAGCTAGGGAGGAAAGGAAATGATCAGATGAAAATCATGTTATCATTTTTTTGATAAGGGTTTGGTGTTCAATATTCAATATAATTGGTGTTCGATATATCATCTTTAAAAGATGTGGTCAAAAGATACAAATGATGGTGTTAAAAAAAATTGCTAACTATTCAGAACCACTCCAATGCTCCAAGTCACTAATTAGAAAAGAAATGCAAATTAAATAACACCAAGCTTTCACCTCACATCCAACAAATTGACATAAATGATAATGCTGATATGGCTGCTTGTAGAAAGACAGGTACACCAGTGCATTGTTGATGGACCTGTGAATTGGCACAATCATTCTGAAAAACAATTGGAATTAGGCAAATAGAAGAGCTAAAATGTTTGTATACAGTGAGCCAGAGATTCCATTGCTAGTCATCTTCCACAAACATATCAGTGCCAAAAAATAAAAATTCCATATACATGGAAATATTTATAGTAGTACTATAAATATAGTGCAAGAAAGTGGAAACAAAATATTGACTGAGGAATAATGTGAATATTTATGCATTTGTGTATGTAATTCTACAAATACACATACGTACATGAATGTAATGGAATATTGTTGTGCTGTAAGAAACAATAAAAATGACAAATATCAAAAAAGAATGGTACAGTTTAAGTAAATATATGCAATATACATAATTGCAAAGATGGTAGGAGCAAACAACCATCATTCCTTTGGTTCATACTTTCCTTCAAGTAAAACTTGGTCTTTGACATTGAGTATTCAAGGTTTTGGTGATACTGCAGAAAGAATCCTGGGGTCAGGTAGCATCTCTGATACTTCCTAGGCCTTCTTGAGTCTCAGTTTCTTCATATATAAAATGAGGAATTTGGAGATGTCCCCTGATGTCCTTCCAACTCTCAAACTTTCAACTTCCCACTTTGTAATATGATTCTTGATTGAAATAAAATACATAAAGCATTCAACAAGAATAAGAACTTAACATCTACAGGGAAGGAAGAATGATTAATGAATAATCTAGGGTCAGATAGGTGGCATAATGGACAGGGCACCAGTCCTGGAGTCAGGAGGACCTGAGTTCAAATCAGAACTCAGACAGACTCTTGACCTTGAGCAAGTCACTTAACCCCATTGCTTTAAATAAATAAAAATGTAAAAATAAATAAATAAATATTTTATGAAAGCGAAAAAGACATTAAAACACTACCTTTTATAATAAAAATAGTAAATAAGTTGTTCTTTATATAAAGCATTTGTGACCTCATCTTTGAATTTCCATAAATATAATCTGAATTTTATGTCCTGGGACAGGAATTTGGGCACAGCAAAAACTCTCATATGATTTATTTAACTATAATCAAGGCAAAGGGTATTCCCCAAAATAGTCATCATTGCAGGCATTTAGTGAAGCCTGTATCATTAATTTTTTTAACTATGTGGCAATAGTGTGAAATTCCAATAGAAATGAATTTCCGTGGCTATAAATTGATTTAAACAAAACACAATTAACATTATCTATGTTGCATTTTTTATTTTAATTTCCCAATTATGTTTTAATCTCCTTCAGCTCTCAGGAGTCTTACAGGCCATTTTGTCACTGGTGATCATTGAGCCTGCTCCTTTTAGTTGATCTAGAAACCTCAAAGTCATTGGTTCAAATCCTACCTTTAACACATATTAGTTTTAAGAAACTGGACCACTCCAACAACTTCTCAGGGTTCTAAGCAGTACCCTTAAACTAGGACTTACAGAGAAAATGCTGAACTGCATAGGCAGAAGAATTTCTTTCGTCATGGGAACTTCCCCATGCCTCTAAGTCTCTTTTGGCTCCTCTCGTTTTCCCATTGGTTTGATTGCTTCTTCCATTCTCCTCAGATTCAGAGAGTTAGAGGTGACCTTCAGAGGTAGGGCTCTTCATTCCTTTTGGTTAATTTTGTTTTGTTTTGCATCAGAGATCCTGTTGGCAATCTGGTTTAGCATATGGACTCCCCAGGATGTTTTTAAATGCATAAAATAAAATACATAGACAATCACAAAAGAAACCAATTATTTTGCAATACAGATGTCAAAATATTTTTGAAAGAAAAGTTATGAACTCCAGATTTATAACTTTTGCTTTGGAGATATATATATATATATGTATATATATATATATATACACATATATATATGTATATATATATGTGTATATATATATATATATCCCAACCAACTCATTTTGCAAAAGGGGAACTGAGTCCCAGAGAGATTAACTACTTAGTCTTCCTAACATCATTCATATAATCTTTACTCTTCACATTGATGTTCCCTCTTTGTCCTCTTCCACTCTATTTTTGTCTCTACCCCAAGTTGTATTGAACTGTCGCACTTTGAACTGTCTTCATTCAAATAGTTCTACCTCAAAGGTTTCAAACATTGACATACCCTTCTTTGATCACAACTCCCTTTCCTTCCAACTATTCCCCAAATCTTATCCTTCTAAATCTATTTTTTACTCTCATCACTTCCTCGTCTCCATTAATTCACTTTTGTCATAGTCCAGAGTCTCTTCCAGTTTCTCTTGCCTTGTTACCAGTGTGGACTTCATTGTAAACCATTTCAATAATGAACCTGACCTGAATACAATATCCTATTTTTCTCACCCTGCCCTCCCCATCCCAAATTTAGATCAGAAAATAGGAATTAGAAATTCATTAGGGAGTATCTAATTTGCTAGGGACTGGTAATTGGTACCATGGATAGAACACTGGGCTTCCTGATCTAAGTTCAAGTCCAGGTTCAGAAACTTAATAGTTATATGAGCTAAGACAAGTCATTGAAATTCTACTGCCTCAATTTTCATATCTTTGCAATGGGAATAATTAAAAATACCAACCTCACAATGTTGTTAAGAGGATCAAATGATATAACAATTGGAAAGCACTTAGCCCAATAGTAAGAATATATTTATAGATGATATAGAGATAGAGAGAGATAGAGAGAGAGAGAGAGAGAGATAGAGAGAGAGAGAGAGATAATAGAGATAGAGAGATGTAGATGATAGAGATAGATAGAGATAGAGATGATAGGGATAGAGATAGAGATTGAGATAGAGATTGAGATAGAGATGATAGAGATAGAGAGAGATGGAGATAGAGATAGATATGAATATAACCATATCAATATCCATATCCATATTCATATCAATAATATGTGTATATATAGTTAGATAAAAGTATCTATTATTTTTATTAGCCTTTTAAAGGCAGGATCAGTGAGTGTTAATTGCGAAAAAAATGACAAATGAAATCAGCTCAAGTCCTTCAAAAACTTAAATTTTGCTGAGGGGAAAAAGGAGAAGACAAAAGAATAAAGAATAAAGTTTTCACTAAAGAGTCTAAATTGATGGATTGGGGGCCAGACTAGAGAATTCAGAACAGAGGTGGTGAAGGATAAAGTCAAGAGAAAAGGAAGTTTAAAGGACCTGCAAGGACAGAGGTGGGAATCATTCCTGAGAGTATCAATCATATCTGTAGCAAAATGCAAGCAGTCCTAGAAAATGGGGAAAAGCTAAGAAAGCACTCAAAAGTTGCAGGGAATATTGGGAGATGATAACATCTTGATCAAGGAGGAGTAATATGAGAATTGGCTCCAAACTGCTTTAATATGGGGAGTCTAAATGGGAAGGGAATGAAAGCAATGTGGAAGCCGGTCTTCCAGCACACAAAATCAGTATAACATAGGAAGAGGAGGAATTCATAAAGGAATTGAATCAAGGTGGCAGATAGTGAGATACAATCAAACTGAAGATTAAAGAAGCATGAGCAGAAGAGTTTAGTTGAGAGCAGGTTCTGTGTTCTCAGAGAGAAAAGGAAGAAATAGAAATACAGAAAATGGAGGAACCTTTGCAAATGGAGGGAATGCAAAGGAAGTCTGAATGCCAGAAAGATGGGAACCAAACTGAATAATGTCTAGACCAGTATGGAAGTAAAAAAGCAGTTCCTGACCCATCTCATTTCAAAGGAGGCCAGGTCATGGAAGCAGATTGCATAGGGAAAGAACTCTGTTCAAATCCTGTTTTAGACAATTGCCAGCCATGTAAACCTGGGCAAGACATTTGAGCTTTCACACCTTGTTTCTTCATCTGCAAAATAAGGATGCAGTATTAGTGGATTAAGGACCACACTATTATTGTGAGGATCAAATGAGACAATTCACACCAAGTACTTTGCAAACCTTTTTGGCTATTGAGTCATTTCAGTCATGTCTGACTCTTCATGTCTCCATTTGTGTTTTTCTTGACAAAGATACTGGAGTGATTTGCCATTTCCTTTTCCAGTTCATCTTACAGATGAGGAAACTGAGGCGAATAGGGTTAAGTCACTTGCCCGGGGTCACACAACTAGGAAGAGCCTGAAACCAAATTTCAGTTCAGTTCCTCCTGACTCAGGATTGGGATTGTATCCACTGTACCTTTAAACTTGCAAGTCTTAAGGTGCTATATAAATAAATGCTAGCTGATTGGGAAATGAAATAAAGATTGAGATCAGTAGAGTAGACAAATAGGCTGTAGATGAAGCAAGATGCCTTTTGCTATCTCTTTGGGGCATAAACTGAAAAAACTGTAAATGGAAAGGGGAAAATCACCAAAAAGAACAGAACAATAACAAGATATCTTTGAAAAAGGCCAAAAGGAATCCATGTTGAAAATGGCATGGGTAGTTCAGCTTTCAATGAGCTAAAAATTTAATCAGGGTTTCATGAAAATATGAAAAAGGAAAAGGAAGTTGAAAAACACTGTTAAGGAGAGATGGCAATTTAACAGCTGGGGAATGCTCTTATAGGAAACAGTTCAGCTCCTCCAGTAACTAGAAACTTTTTCACTCAGGTTACCTTCCATCTACTCTGTACATGTTCTGTGTGTGTATACATGGTGACTCTTCTGTTGGAGATATAAATTCTTTGTGGGTAGAAACTGGTTTTATTTCCAACATTTAATATTTCCTGACACACGGTGTCTAATAAAAGATTATTGACTGATTGAGTATCTAAGTTCTATTGGTTATTATTTTCAAGTCAACTCTACAATTTGCTTGGTGTTTATTCTATGACAATACACTGTTTAGGGTAAAGACAAAAACAAAGCAAAACAAAACTATAAAATGATTCAGGAAATTTATTTCAATTCAGACAACAAATATTCATGTATAAAAATAATTTTTCAAAAATTCATAACCGAATACAAAATATTCATGGACTTTTCTCAAAAAGTAATTCTGATTGAAAGGAACTGTCATTCCAAAAATGCACCATCTTCCTTTAAGTCCCAACTAAACCCCCACCTTCTGCAAGAAGTCTTTTTCAATCTCTCAATTTTAACACTTTCCTTCTATTAATGATTTACTATTTTATCCTTCATATAGAGTGCTTGGTATATGTTGCCTTGTTGTTTCCCTCCTTAGGTTGCAAATTCCTTGACGTCAAAGCTTATCTTTTGATCCTTTGACTCTCTCCAGTGTTAAAGCATAATTCCTTAAATATTTATTTATTGGTTGATTGGTGGTGGCATAAACATTGGGGTGATCATTATTATATGGAAGAAACTAGGTGACTCAGTGGATAGAGCACTGGTCTTGGAGTCTTGGAGAAAAATCTGAGTTCAAATCCAGGCTCAGACCTCTACTATCTGTATGACCTTAGACAGTTACTTAACTCTGTTTGCCTCAGATTTTTCATCTATAAAATGAGTTACAGAAGGAAATGGCAAATTACTCCAGGATCTTTTCCAAGGAAACCCCATAACCCAAAGGATCACAAAAAATTGGTCACAACTGAATGACTGAACATTAACAACAGTCACAATTAAGCAATAGAGGTGTCTCACTGGATGAAGTGCTAGACCTGGATTTGGGAAAATCTGAGTTCAAATCTTACTTCCAACATTTACTGGCTGTGTGACCCCAGATAAGACACTGTGAACCTCCTTCAGCCTCAGTTTCATTACCTTTAAAATACAGATAATAATCATATTCACCCCACAGGATTGTCATGAGAATCAAATGAAATGATGTGCTAAGGGCTTTGCAAACCTTAGAGTATGATACAAATGTTAACTTGCTATTGTTACTACATTTTTATTTCTCAGACAACAGTAAAGCTGAGGAATGGAACTCCCGAAATGATTTGATTTGGCTTGATTCTGGAATGGAAATGTTATACTATTTTATTGGTGAAAACACACATACACATATACCACATATACCACATACACCATAAACACATACACACACACACACAGAACACACACAGCATTTCTATTCCATGAAAAGATGAAGCACAATAAATCTTTAAAGAGGAAACGCCTTCTTACAAAGTTTCTAGCTCAAATTCCCAACAGGGAAAAAAACGTTGTTCAATGTGTTTGGGGGTTGGGGGGAAGGAGAGGTTTTAGAATGCTTAGGTTTCCTTCAAAATAAAATGAATTTATGAAGCTTTTGAACATTCTGTTCCTTTTAAACCATAGTTCCTATAAAATATACAGTTCTTAAGGAAGGTAGTGGAATGCAGTAGCTATAGCCTTAGAATTATGGCATTTTTCTTTCTTCAAGGGCCAAGTGTTGAATCCATAAATTTAATCCAATTCTCTGCTGTGTGGGCCGAAGTTTATTTCCTAAAATAAGCTTAAGTAATTAAAGCTGATTAGCAAAGATAAGCAATGAATGCCCTCTCTGTATAACAATTACACCAGATCATAGAAAGGCAGAACTGACAGGCCCCCTCTACAATCATTTATTCTAACCCATACTTGAAGAATTCCTCCTACAATATATCCAACAAGTGGTCATACAGAGTTTGCTAAATCTCCAAAGAGAAGGAACACATTCCCTCCCAAGGCAGCCCATTTCACTTTGGGTTTGGGGTGACTCAAATTGTTAAGAAATATCTTTTGTTTTTCCAAAATGTTCATGCTAAATTGCAAAGGACTATGCAATTTCTATATATCTGCCTTCTGTGACCAAACAGAAAGTCAGATTCCTTGTCAACACTTTCAATATAATAAGCCAGCCTTCCCATTTTGGGGTCAAGTCAAATCAAATTATTCTTTCCAAATTTTCTCTTCTGGCTACACATTCCCAGTTCCTTCAAATTGCCCATGTATTGGCATGAACTCAGAGGTCTTAACCAGACTGATTTTCTCCTCTGGACATCCTCCAACTCATCCCTGTCTTTTCTAAAATGCAGTACATAGAGCTTAACATAATATATTAAATATGGTCTGACCAGGGAAAATGACAAGAGACCATATCCTTATTACTGGAAGCTCTGACTCTCAATGTAGCCAATAATCACATTGATTCTATTAATTCCTACCATAATGTTCACTCCTCTTAGGTTTCCACCAATACTGGCAAGATGGTCCACACCATTCTGTATCTGTGAAGATTTTTTAACTCTAGAAAGAGTTTATCTCTAACCCTTAGAGTATAAGATTTGTATATAAGTATAATATCCTTATTAAAGGTTCTCTTGTTAAATTCAATCTAATATTCTAGCTTGTCATGATCTTTATTGTTCAGTCATTTTTTAGTCATGTTAGATGCTTGTGACCCTAATTGGGATGTTCTTGGCATAGATATTGGAATGGTTTGTTATTTCTTTCTCTAATATTTTTCAGATGAGGAAATTGAGGCAAACAGCTAAGTGATTATACAGCTAGTAATTGTCAGATCAAATTTGACTTCAGATATTCCTGACTCCAGGCCCAGTGCTCTATCCACTATGTCACATAGCTATCTCTTGTCATGATCCTTGGGGGTGCTCATTCAACTGTTTAGGGTCTTAGCTATCATTTTCCCTTTCCACCACTCCAATGGTGCTATTTTAAAATATGATAATCTTAACATATGTTTCTTTGTTGATTTCATTAATAAAAATATAAACTATCATTGAATCAATACAAATACCTAGTGGGGCGAAAGAGAAGGGGGAGGGAATGTAAGGAACTCCTTTGAACTATACTACCTAAATATCTCCTTAACCAGAAGCCCAGGGACTTAATTTTTAGAACCCTGAGAGACTTAATATTCCTATCTCCAAAACGTCTGCTCTGGGGTCCCACTGTCCTGATTGTTAAATGTTGCACATGATCCATTGTAGACATCATCTACACTAAACGTTTCATTTTACAAATTTGAAAAATGAAGGGCAGAGAAAAGTCTTGTATTCAAGATTAGAGTCGGGATCTAGATCCAGCTCCTCTGATATTAATCTAATGTGATTTTTTGTTCCAATTTGATCACATAAAGCTAATCAAGAAGTTTAATTAAAAAACCTTTTCTGAATTCTACTATTATTTTTAGTTCACAAATTTACATATTAAAGTTCAATTTTTAATACTCTAGAATCTCTTTGACCTTTCTCCTTCCCCCTCTCTTGTTTGCTGCCCCTTCTTTCTCCCTCCCTTCTCTCTTCTCTACCCTATACTCTCTACTCTCTTCTCTCTCTATATATATATAATATATATACATATATAATATATTTACACATCCATACACAACAGTTTAGCCCAAATATCACAGACTAGAATGGTTGTGATGAATTTCAAAACACATTATCACATTATCTTCTTGATTTTTGCCACCTAGAATTTCACTAAATATTGAATTGCCTTTTAAAATGTCTCCAAAATAAGTAAATTGGAGGAATGTTCTTAATTAGAGATTTCAAGTATATGATTAATTATTTTGTGTCTTTGGTAAAAACTTTCAATCTATAATTTCATGATAACTGTACTTATATTTTCCATTAGGCTGTCATAAAATATTAACAGATGATGCCTAAAAATGTTCTAAGAGAGTATTCAAAGGCAAAAGAAGCTTTGAACAGTTAGAACAGAAACATTGCCTGAGCTATTTATGGGAAGGATTGATATTTTTGAGATCATGTTCATCTATCTTTTCATCATCTGGGTTCTTTCTTTTATTCCAATGATTCATGAGTATCAGAATTTTTCTCTGAACTAGGTCAAGGTCAAGATTCCTTCTTGGTACAAAGCAATAAGTTTCTTGATTAAAACTATCTAAATTCTCCTAATTTTTTTTCATTTACTGTTCTTCATCTTGAGTTTGTGGCATTCTTTTGTATGTAACTTATGAAGAAGCCCAATCTGTGAGAGACATCATCATCACTGTGCGATCCCTGGTTAAGCAATGATCCAGAGTGGTATTGAACTCTATTTTGAATTTGACTGCTAGACTTGGTTATCCCTATTTCATCTAGGAGCCCTTTTCTCCCTCATTTACTTTGTCCTCATATCATGGTCCTACATGCATAAAGCAAAAAAAAAAAATATTTCTCGGGCGGCTAGGTGGCATAGTGAATAAAGCACCAGCCTTGAAGTCAGGAGTAGCTGGGTTCAAATCTGGTCTCAGAGACTTAATAATTACCTAGCTGTGTGGCCTTGGGCAAGCCACTTAATTCCATTTGCCTTGCAAAAATCTAAAAAAAATTATTTCTCCTTAGTCAACAGTCTGTTAGAGTCAAGATAACACAACCAAGAGAATTACTCCTTTCTTACTCCAACTTAGGACCTCTCCTCACATCATTGTCACCCTCCAATCATCCATTCACTCATTTGACAAACATTCCTCATAAGGCTTGAGAAATAGAGTTATGGCTTTCACAAAGGGAATTTTTGAAACGTCATCTTTCTCTTGCCTCCTCATTATTCCTGAAAGGAATGCTCCGATCTACCCCAGTGGCATCATTCATTATCCTGGTAAAAATCAGGAGCAAAATGTTCTCTCTGGTGTCCATTTCCCTCTTTAAATTCTTTGAAGAAAGGAATTTTCTTAGCTTTTATATTTCTATCCCCAGGGTTTACCACCTAGCAAGCTCTCAATAAATGATTTTTCATTCATTCAAGATAATATTCATTAGACCATAAAATATTAAAAGAAAACAGCTTCCTCAACTAATTACTTAGAAAGTAGCCTTGCTTTCACGGATGATTCTTCCCCTTTAGGGCAGAGAGAGTTTAGAGAAGAGGTATGTAGTTTAGACTCATGATTTTCTTTTTTTATAGAGAATTCACAATTCACTCCCTGGGAACTTGTTCCACTAATAGTAACTTATTGGTTAATCAAAAAAGATTTATAAAGCAAACATTATGTGTCAAACACTTGTGTACATGTGGATATCCAGTGAAATAAATGCAATAATTCCTAACCTCAAGAAGTTTCCATTCTATGGGAAGAAGAGAAGTGAAAAAAGAACAAAAATTATTACACATCTACTGTAAGTCACTCTGTTAAACTCATTACAAATATAATTTCATTTGATAATAAAGAATGAGTCTCTATTCTTTCAGAATCACATAGCCTTAGAATCTCCTAAGGTAAGTAGATGGTGCAGTGGTCAGAGTACTAGACTTTGAGGCAGGAGAATCTTAGTTCAAATTTGGCCTCTTGATACTTATTAGATGGATGACCTTGAACAAATCACTTACCTCTCTGTGCCTCATTTTCCTCAAAGGAAAAATGAAAATGGTAATGGTAATTACCTTCTGAAGTTTTTGTGGGTATAAAATAAATAATATTTGTAAAAGGCTTTGCAAATATATAAATATTAACTACTATTAAAGAATTTCTCAGGGCACATAAAGTTTAGTGACTGGAAATGGACACTCTCATATGTAGTCGACAGGTAATATGAACCCAGGTGCTTGCCATCCCCTCAATGACTTTCAATTATTGTTGCTCAGCCATTTTTTAGTCATGTCCAACTCTTTATATCCCATTTGGGGTTTTCTTAGCAAAGACACTGGAGTGGTCTGCCATTTCCTTTTTCAACTCATTTTATAGATGAGGACACTGAGGCAAATATGGTGACTTGACTTGTCCAGGGTCACACAGCAAGGAAGTGCCTGAGTGAAGATTTGAACTCAGGAAGATGAGTGTTCCTGATTCTAAGTCCTCTATTCTATCTGCTATGCCACCTAGCTGCTCTACCTCCCTTTATTATGCAATGATGCTTTTCTCTGACACCTATCATATCCTATAACCATCCAATGTTAAGTCTTAAACTAAAAATTTTGGTTATTTTCTATATTGTCCATTGACCTGTTTCATGATCATTGGTTTTGAAGGAAATTTGAACTTATGCCACAATTTTATTCATTTATTTGTGATTTCTTTCATTTATTCAACTAACAAACATTTAAGTACCTATAAGGGAAAAAAGCTAGTGCAAGACAATGTGAAATATTTAAGTATGAATATGATTTAACTTATCCCCTAGTAGAGTTTATGATCTAAAAAAGGGAAATTAAAACTGCATCTAATATACAAATAAATGATATCTATTCCCTCTTCCAAATGACAGCCCAAGTCTGTGATATGATGTGTCCTATATGGTTATGAATATGAAAGAAGACAGAATAAATTACACTTAGGGTTGATCAAAACAACATAGAAAAGATCAACATTTTTTAGCTTAAACTTGAAGAAATGAGGGTTTTCAATAGTAGAGACAGTATTATAAAAAATTAGTAGTATAAAAATTACAGACATGCATACATATATATATATATATATAATGAATGTGGAGGGAATTGGAAATACTTCAGATTAATAATAGAACAGTGTACATACCATGGAGAAGTAATAGAAAATAGATCAAATGATAGTAGCCTGGGATTAGATTACAAAAGACTTTGAATACTAGACTATATTTGTACTTTATTCAGTAGAAATTGTGGTTCTGTTGCAATCTCTTAAGCAGCACAGCACTATCAAAATGGTGCTTGAGGAAATTTATCCTTCTGATTTGGAACTAAATGAATTAGGGCATGTATGCTGAAAATCATATAGTAGAGGATCTTATTATCATAATAATGAACCTCAATTTCCCAATAAAAATCAAAATTATATAATAATTATCTTTTTCATTCATTCAAAAAAAGCTTAATCAGTGTCAGCTGCTGTATTAAAGACTGGGGATACAGGAATTAAGAAAATATAATAACCCCTAAGGTGTTCACATTCTTTATCTCAAATGAGATAATATGTATAAAGTGTGGTTTTATTTAACATTTAAAAACTTAGCTGTCAGTCATATCCAATTCTTTGTGACCCCATGTTTGGGATTTGCTTGGCAAAGATACTAGAATGGTTTGCCATTTCCTCCTCCAGCTCATTTTACAGATTAAGAAAAAGAGATGAACAGGGTTAAGTGACTTATTCAAAGTCACACAGCTAGTAAATATCTGCAACTGTTTATGAACTCTTGAGAATGAGCTTTCTTGATTTTAATTCCAATGATCTATTCACTGTAGATCTTATTTACTCTGTGTTACTTGGATTTTTAACTATAATACTAGATTTGACAAATTTTCTGATAAGTTTGGCAATAATAATGAGGAATCACAGAATCAATTCCAGGCTTTCAAAGTCTGAAGGAATCCAAGAGTCCGTCTACATACCCAAAACGTGGTCATCCTACCTTTGCCTGGTGATGTCTAAGAAGCTGACTACCTGCAGAGAAAGTCCATTTCCCTCTCGACATAGCTCTAATTGCTAGGAAGTTTTTCTGGATGTCAAACCAAAGCTGCCTCTTTTGCAGCTTTTACCTTTTGCTATTGATTTGGTTTCTGATGTCAAATGATGTCTAATCCCTCTTCCAAATGATGGCCCGGGGGCAACTAGGTAGCAGTGGAAAGAGCACAGGCCCTGGAGTCAGGAGTACCTGAGTTCAAATCCGGCCTCAGACACTTAATGATTACCTAACTGTGTGGCCTTGGGCAAGCCACTTAACCCCATTTGCCTTGGGAAAAACTAAAAAAAAAAAAAAAAAAAAAAAAAAGTAACAACAACCAAACAATAGCCAATCAAATAATTGAAGGTAATTATTATGTCCATAATCTACTCAGTTTCTTAAAATGATCCTTCTACTACAAATTCAAGGGATTTACGTTATGGTTACCTTCTTTTGGACACTCTCCAGCATTCAGAAATGAATGAATTCAAAAGATCACATAAAAATACATGTGGTCAGCCAGATGATGCAATAGATATAGTATTGGCTCTGGAGTCAGAAAGATCTGAGTTCAGATTTAACCTCAGACACATAAACCTTGAGTGAATCATGCTATCTCTGTCTGACCCGGTTTTCTCAAGTGGAAAATGGAAATAACCATAGAATAAACTTCCCAGAGATGCTGTGAGGATGAAGAGATATTTATAAATTACTATTGGCACATTTTAATCTTGGGGGCTATTTAATTCTCCAGCTTTATGTTAATGAACTTTCTCTCTAATCATATATGAAGGTAGCACCTATCCTATAGAATTACAAAAAGGTGACTTTTGACCAATGACTCAAGTTATCAGAAAACTGATTTTGTGACTGAAATTAAACATATTTCTCTTTGGGAAGAATAATATAGGATATAAGTTGTTTTGCAAAGAAAGCAAATGAGGCTAGTTTCTAAATTTCAATTGTTGATGAACATTTCAATGTGATCACAAATTTTTTGTCACTTCATCTGACAGATATTGGCGTAGTTTGTTATTTTCTTCTCTACTTCATTTTTCAGATAAGGTAACTGGGGTAAATTGAGAATTCAATGTCTTGCCCAAGGTCTCACATCTAGTGTCTAAGGTCAGGATTTCTATCTACTGCATCACCCAGCTGCCCTGCCCAATGACATATGAAAAGCAAATGGAATAAAATTTGGGTAGATTACTATGTCATCCTATGGACTTTGTCAAGCTTTGAAGGAAAATTGTTTTGCATTTTGCCTCTATCTCTAATACTTATGTTTGACCCATAGGGACATGTAATAGTTGCTTTCCGAATTGAATTATGAATTCCTCAGAGTAGAGTAGGGCAGTTGAATGGCTTGGGGTTGGAATCAGGAATTTTCCTCTCTTTGATTTCAAATCCAACCTCAGATTCTTATTAGTTGTTTCACCCTAGGAAGTCACAATTCTGTTTGCCTCAGTTTCTCATCTATAATATGAACTGGAAATGGAAATGACAAATCACTCCAGTGTCTTTGCCAAGAAATATCTCCCTTCAAAAGAGATAGATATGACTGAAATGACTCAACAAAGGAGTAGCGAATTGGATCCCAGGAAAAATGTGGGATATTTTCTATTTTTGAGATAAGTATAAACTTTACCTTTATCTCATATTTCACTTTCTTTATTAGCTTAACAGTGTTTACTTTTATCATCCTACACAAGTAGAAGATTTAGGAACATAGATTTAAGTAGAAGATATTTTGACATTTGTGGCCAGGTTGTGCAATTTCCTGACACTGTTCCAATTTTTTCCAGACAGAGAAAAATTTAATTTCAAACAGCTTATGTGAGCATGATTTACATGTCTTTTTTTTTCCTTTTCGATAAATCATTCTTGGCATGTCACATTTTGTATAAGTAAATTTGATTACCAGCACTTCATTTCTTTTTTTTATTATTTTCCAAAAGTGACTCTCAATTTAGAATTAAATAAAAATAGGAAACAGCAAAAAAAATTCGGAAATGATTCCTCGTTCAAGTTGATATAGTACTAAAATAATCCAAACTCAAGTTGCATTTCTCTGCTACTGAGAAGATGTACTTTTATCATCTTCAGAACCTTAGCTCCATCAAAGATATTTGTCCCATTCAATTTACTAAAACCTATTTCCATGATGCTAATAATTATGAATGAAAGAATGTTGGGAATTTTTCTCAATAAATAACTACTATTGTGAATTTTTTAAAAAAAATAATGTGTGTGTACCTTTTAATGAAGCTTTGAATCTGAACTAGATGAGCAGGCTTTGTAAAATGCAGACTTGTTTTTATCACTTGCAATATACTTTCATCTTTGCTGTCTTAGACTTAGTTTTTAAGTCTATTTACATAGCAATGTTTTGGCTTCTATGATATGAAAATCTTGAAGACTAAATACTGTATTTCCATATGAGGCTTATTGCATCTCCTGCCATTCTTGAATCATTTACCCTCCTATAATGGATTTCATTCCCAAGACCTTCCCAGTGACCTCCCCAACCTTCTGACCTATGTTTGGCATTTTAGGAGAATATACTTAGATATAAAAATCAAAGTGATGAATTATATAATATTCAGAAATTCATTTAAGTCTTATGGGTACCCCTTACTTTCAGGGCCATAGTGACTTTGGTTATATTTGCTTATATTAACCAGGAGTTTATGGAACATTTTTCCCTTTGAAGAAATAAGCCACCCCCATGGGAAATATGTCTGTTAAAAATCTCAATGACTTATTTTTCCCCTCAAAAGTTCAGTATACGCCTCATGTCCACTTGGATCTAACAATAGCTCCATTACTCTTTACTAAACAACTAATTCATTGCATATTAAAGATGGCACTAAGTAGCTAATTCTTTCTCTAGTACTCAATATTTCTCAATGAACTGGTGCCAAATAGTTGCCTAAATATTTTAACACTAAAAAGCATGAATCTTCCATGCTGATGGAATTATGTTTTTAAATAAACTATAAAATAATGCTTCAATAAAAGTGATCATTTATCAAAAAATAATTATTCGATGCCTATCGGGTATCATGTTCTGCAAAGCAATATTTACAAAGAAGGCTAGTCTAAGCTCTTAAGAGATTTATAATCTATTTGGAAAGATTAAGAAGTTCAATAAACATGCAAAAATCAACTATTAAATCAACAAGCAATTATTAAGTGTTTACTATGTCCCATATTCAAATCTTGAAATCTGAGGATTTAACTATAAAAATGAGACAGTCCTAGAAGTCTTAAGCAGCTTATATTCTTCTGCAGATAAGGGAGAACAAGAAAGCACTCTAAGTTCAAATATAAAGCCAGGACAAATATTAAAACTTCATAGCAAAAATATATGCAATGTTGGAAAGTGAAGGAGTAACTAACCAATGGGAATTCACTGAAGTAATAAGGAGTGCTTTGATTTTATTTTAGTGACTTTCTATATTTTGATAAAGAAAAACCTATATTATTTGAAGTATACTACAATTATAATTATCTTAGATGAAGTTTAAATAATACTTTTAGGATTGCAAAGCACTTTATATGCATTATCTCACCAAATCCTCACAATTTACCTTTTTTATTTTTTTAAGGTAAAGGTGTTAAATGACTTGCCCAAGGTCACATAACTAGGCAAGTATTAAGCATGTGTCTGAGACTAAATTTGAATTCAGGTCTTCCTGACTCCAGGGCTAGTGATCTATCTACTGCGCCACCTAAGTACCCCTATAATAATTTACTTTTAACATAAGTCACATGTATTATTATCCCTATTTTACAGAGAAGAAAATGTGTTCAGAATGCATACGGAAACTGCCATGTCTTATAATTAATAATTACCATAAGTTTTATTTCAGCCATGCTTTCCTGATTCCAAATCCAGCACTTTTCTCACAAAACTACCCTGCCTTAACATGAATAAGATAATTTTATTTTTACTTTCAAGCAATGGTTAGAATGAAGACAAGGGACTTAAGGAGGAAAGCAAAGAGAAGGAGAAGGAAAAGAAGAATGAAGAGGAGGAGGAAAAGGACAAGATGGGGGAAGGAGGAGGAATAGAAGGAAAGGGAGAAAGGAGGAGAGGGAGGAGAAAGGGAAGGAGAAGGAGAAAGGGAAGGGGAAGGGGAAGGGGAAGGGGAAGGAGAAGGAGAAGAAAAAGAAGAGGAAGAAGAGGAGGAGATGAAGGAGGAAGAAGAGAAGAGGAGGAAAAAGAGGAGGAAGAAAAGAAAAGGAGAGGATGAAGAGAAAGGAGAAGGAAAAAAGAGAAAAAGGAGAAAGAGGAGAAGAAAAAGAGGAGAAAAAAGAAGAGGAGAAATAACTTATTAGCCAATAGAATCAAGTCAAATTAGAAATTATTCAAATTTAAGGATAACTGAATCTGCTTTAGGCATGCCATCATGTCCAAAGTAAGCTGAATAGCTGAAATAATTATTTAGATAATTCAATAGAGAGCAAAATGTCTTAGAGAAAGTAGAATGACATTTCCCAGGTTTTCTGTCTACATCAACTCAATTCACCAAATAATTGTTTGGATGAGAACAGAATAACTCTATATCTCAATAGTAACTACTCATCTTGAGTATCCAGCTTCAAAAAAAAAAGTGGTTTCACCACCATTGTTTTCTTAAAAGATTAACTGTCAATTAGATGCCTACTAACCAGAATAAAAAGTGGATTGGGGGTATTAGCACTTGCCTTATCTAATGGGGAAGCCTGCTGAGTGCTCAGTGGTTCTCTCCAAGCAGAGGAAGGTGTCAAAATATTTGTTGCCTAATGCCTGGGCTCACCATTCACTAAGGTGCCTCTTGAATTCCCCAGTTATTTTAGAGAGGACCTATGGACTCCTTAATTTGCTAAGAAAACATTAATAAATAGCTTCTAATTGACTTCATGCAAAGGTAAAAGATTTAGTAGAGGGGGGCAGCAGTAGTAGGTGGTCAGTGTTAGATTAGAATTTCAAGCTCCTATGGGTATACTCTGTACAAGAATCCTTTAAATGGAATTCAAATGTAAAGGCTATATTAGAAGTGCCAAACCATCCAAGGCAAAAACCAATGTTTTCACCAACTAATCACATTTGTGTCTAAAAGCAATTAGGCAGATCCTAATTTGGACTTTATTTTTCTTGATCAGGACAGGATTGTATTTAGTAAACAAAATTTAATTTCTATCAATTTGGAGTCTCGCTCCCTAGTTGAGTTCTAAATCAACTAGAATAAAGAACCACATTGGTTTTATTCATGGTTATTCTATAAATTTTTTTTTATGTTTACTTCTATTTCTTTCAGTAGCTTTTAACTTCTTATACTTTCTGTATGTAAGAATGATAAAATACAATCTATTCAAGTGGACACAATAGTTTCATCAGAGTTAAATTCTGATTAGTACCATCCATCTATTTTTTCAATTTCAATTTCAATTTTTTAATTTAAATTTTTTTCCAATTATATATAAAAATAGTTTACATCATTCATCTTTTCGCAAACTTCTGAGTTTCTACCACTCTCTTTTCTCTCCCTCTCCCTCTGGCAGCATACAATCTGATAAAGATTGCACATATACAATCATTTAACATATTTCCATATGAGTTATGTTATAAAAGAGAAATTAGAACTAAGGCAATTAAGGACAAATTTTGAACCACAATGCAAGCAAAGAAGGATGGTGCTGAAAATCAAACTATATAATCATGAAAGAAGGGACTATTCCACTTTCATCTTTGTATTCTCAGCCTATAGCACAGTGCCCGGGACATAGAAAATATTTGATAATTTTTTTTAGATTAAATAAGTAATACCAGTAGAATGTAAGTTCCTTGAGAACAGAACCTGCTTCATTTTTATTCTTTTATCTGTAGTACATAGTATAGGACTGATCACCCAATTAGGCTTAATGTAACATATATATATATATATATATATATATATATATATATATATATATATATATTTACTTATATTCATAAATATATACATATTCATAAAAATTTATAAAAATTACATATTAAGACTAATTAGGTGATCAGTCCTGGTTGATTTATTGGATATTTGCTCTAGGAAAGGAGAAAGGACTTTAGTATATTTTATATTTAGTATATAGAGAAATAAAAATGATATGGCTATTAGTAGCAAAGATCTGAACCCATGCTCTCTACCTACACCACATTGTTCTTTCCACTGAATCCATTGGCAATACAACTGATAAAAAAAAGCAAAAATGTGTTTAAATGTCTTATTCAATCTTTTGCAAACTGATTTCCTAGTCATCATCATTCAATATTTTAAAACCCTTTATTTCATTAGCATAGATATTCCCTACTCCAATGGATATAACCATATCTGTATTTGTTAGTCTTTAGAAATTCCCATAATCTCAAAATACATTATTCCAAGGTCAATTTAATCATTAGGAGCCAAGATAAAGAAGAGACCGACATGAGCTAACTTAGTAGAATATGGTGAATTTTTACTCCTTTGGTATAATCTTTGCCAAATGCGGAAAACATCAATACTATATCCAACAATCAAGTCAAGAAGTAGTATTTTTATATGCCTAATATTTATGACTCAGTTCTAGGAATTGCGAAGACTAATATAAATCAAAGAGTCCTGGACTCAGGGAGCTTATATTCTAATAATGAAGTCTAGGAGTAAGACTTTGGGAAGGAATAATAATAAGTTTATAAAAATGCCTCCTTTACAACAAATATGAATTAGATACTAAAAGTTTCTTTTCTGGCAAAGTCAAGATGGCAAAGTAAAGGCAGAGAATCCCATGAGTTCTCTCCTAAACCACTCCAAATATCTTTAAATAATGCCACTAACCAAATTCTAGAGTGGCAAAATGCACCAAAAATACTGAGTGAAACAATTTTCCAACCCTAGACAGCTTAGAAGATCCTCAGGGAGAGTGTATTATACCAGGGTTATAAAGGACCCACAGTGCAGCCTGGGCACCACTGGAACAAACCAGCTCCAATAAGGAACAGATCATGGGGTACCTGAGTCTCTGGGGGTCACCTGGATTCATGGCAGCAGAGGCAGTTTCCAGACCTGTCAGCTCAGGGATTGCCAAGGACAATTTGGAAGCTCAACAAGAAAACATCATCACACCAGAGTGAGAAGGGGAGCCCAGGCCAGTGTAGACCCCAGCACAGACTGAATCCCAGGGGACCAGGAGCAGGTCTGGGGAGCCACCCAGCAGGGAACTACTGGGCAGCTGCTTCCAGAGTGCTCATCTCACTGAGCATAAGGAGTTCAGGAGAGATTGCTGTGATCTTTTTTTTGCCATCCCTAAGGTTGTTTTTAGATATTGTTTCACCCACACTCAGATCCAGGTCTCAGTCTCTTGTCCTAGTCTTAGGAAAAGAAGCAGGAGAACAATAGGGCTTTACTGTCTGCAGTGGAAGGGGGACCCTCCTCATGGTTCCAGGACATAGGGAAGTACTTGTGGTCACCCACAGAACAGAGTACAGATCAGAAGAGTGGTCAGAGCCTCTCCTAATACTTTGTAGGAATTGAGAACTTGTAGGTCCCTGGGGGGGGTATCCCTGTAAATAATGGCAAAAACCCTCAAAAGCTTGGGACAGTGCATTCTCCACCCTGAAAGCAGTTAAAATCAAGGCATAGGCTGAGGAAATCAGCAAACAATTGAAGAAGAAAAATCCAACCATGATAATTGCGTTGGTCCTATTTAAGTTCATAATACACACTCAGAATATAATAAAGTCAAATCTTCTATATCCAAAGGCCCCAGGAAAAATATGAATTGGTTTCAGGCTATGGAAGAATCCAAAAAAGATTTTGAAAGGCAAGTAAGAGAGGTAGAAGAAAAATTGGGAAGATAAATGAGAGCAATAATGGGAGGGGGGGAATCATATAAACTAAGTCAACAGCTTGGCGAAGGAGACACAAAAAAAGCGAAGAAAATAACAACTAAAAACCCAGTTTGGGTCAAATGGAAAAAAGCAGTCCAAAAGGAGGAGAAGAATGCCTTAAAAAGCAGAATTGGCCAGATGGAAAAAGAGTGACAAAAGCTCTCTGTAGAAAATTCCTTCAAATGGAGTTAAGGGAAGCTGTTGACATTGTAAAAAATCAAGAAACAATAAAACAAAACCAAAATAAAGAAAAACTAGAAGAAAATGTGAAAAATCTCACTGGAAAACAACCATCCTGGTAAACAGATCCAGGAGAGATAATTTTAAAATTATTGGATTATAAGAACGTCAGGACCAAGAAGAAAGCCTAGACATCATTTTTCAAGAATTTTCCAGAAAAGCTGATCTGATATCCTAGAAGCAGAGGGTAAAATAGAAATTGAAAGAATCTACCAATCACCTCTTAAAAGAGATCCCAAAATGAAAAGTGCTAGGAAATTATAGTCAAATTTCAAAACTCACAAGTCAAGGAGCAAATATTACAAGCAGTCAGAAAAAAAATAAAATATTGCAGAGCTATAATCAGGATAATAGAAGATTTAGCATCTTCTACATTTAGAGGTTGTAGGACTTGGAATATGATATTCTAGAAGGCAAAAGCTTCAACTACCCAGCAAAACCGAATATACTCTTAGAGGAGAAAATATGGATATTCAATGATATAGGTGAATTTCAAACTTTCCACATGAAATTTTGATCTTCAAGATCAGGACTCAGGGCATAGCGAGGGTGTATGGGGAAGGGCAAATCAAGAGGGATTTAATGATGTTGAACTGCTTGTGTTCTTGCATGATAACTCATATGAACCTTCTTATTTATTAGGGCTGATAGAAGGAGCATATAAAGAGAAGGCCCAGGAGAGAGTTAATTTGAAGGCATAAAATATTAAAAAGATGGATAATTGAATATACTGGGAGAAAAGAAGGGAGAAGTAGCCTGGGGTAAGTTAGTTCACATAAAAGAGGTAAAGAAAAGTTTTTGCATTGAGTGGAAGAGGGGGTGAAGTGAGAGGGAATAAGTGAGCCTTACCTTAATCAGAAGTGTCTCAGAGGGAATAATATACACACTCAATTGGGTATAGAAATCTATCTTACTCTAGAGAAAAATAGGAAAGGAAAGGGATGAGGGAAAGGGGCAGGGGAAATGGAGGATGGGTGTAGGTGATAGAAAAGAAGGAAGATCATTGGAGAGAGTAATGAAATTCAACACACTTTTGAGGTGGGACAGGGAGAAAGGAGATGGAGATGGGAGGGAACAGTATGGAGGAAAATACAGCTAGCAATAACAACTGTGGAAAGAATATTGAAGCAATTACTCTGATGGACTTATGTTCAAGAATGCTATCCACCCCAAAGAAAGTGTTGATGGTTTCTGAATACAGACTGAAGCACACTTTTTCCCCCTCATTTCCTCTTTCTTGAGGTTTCTCTTTCTTTGTGGGGGATGTTATGTTTATTTTTACATGACTATTATAGTAAAGTTTTTTTACGGCTAAACATTTTTAACCTACACCAGGTATCATGTTTTCACAATGGGAGGAGTGGGGTGGGAGGAAAAGAGAAAATTTGGAAGTCAAAGTTTTGAAAGCAAATGTTGAAACTTGCTATGGCATGTAACTGAGGAGGAAATTTTTTTTTAATTTGAAAAAAGTTTATTTTCCTCATCTTATAGGTAAATATCTAATGTCTTTAATAAGGAAGTTAAATAACATGCTCATAGCAACATGATAAATTTCAGATACAGAACCTAAATTGTCCTTTTCTTAATGAACTTATAAGTGTAGTTTGTGCTTGGAGACATATCTAAACAAAGATCATACACATTCATTTGTGTGCATAATGATACTGAATGAATTAAAATGTGTGTGCATATATAAAAAGAAATATGTAAGATAATATGCGTTTCTATATATACAAACATAGAGATTCAAACACATACACATATAGAGACAGGTATATAGATATATAAAGCTATACATACTTTTAGACAGACATATACTATACATAGGCAGATATGGTTTTGTTTTGTTTTGTTTTGTTTTGTTTGTTTTTGCAAGGCAATGGGGTTGAGTGGCTTGCCCAAGGCCACACAGCTAGGTCATTATTAAGAGTCTGAGGTCGGATTTGAACTCAGGTACTCCTGACTCCAGGGCTGGTGCTCTATCCACTGTGCCACCTAATTGCCCCCAGATATAGTTTTATATATGTATCTTTGCCAGAAGATCAACTCCAGGAAGAAAAATGTGAATTACTTTGCTTTCTGGTAAAGCTTAAAAACTTGTCTTCAAAGTGACAAGAAGTCACATAATCCTTCTCCCCAAAGCTATTGAAGAAGAATAATCATCTCCAAGAGAAAAGGTTTAAGGAAAAACCAAGGATTCGGAAGAAAATAACTACCTGCCTTTGCAAAAGTAAAAGCTTTTCTATTCAAAACCAGAATTATAAAAAAGACAAAATAAGGAGTCACCTAGGGAATTTTTATTATTGTAAATTGTACCAAAAGTACACTTGGATTTTTTCTAATGCAAGTCAAATTTCCTTTCTGTAAAAGTATCTTAGAAATTTTTGTCCAGGTGATATTCTTGGCCTTTGTTCTCAATGAAGACCAAGGAGGTGATGCCATGACAAGCATGTGAATTGGAATTGAGTGAGGGGGCTGTGCTAAGTCACCAGCCTCACTTTTTCTTGCAGAGGCATCTGGGTCCAGTGGCCAGATATGAATCAGGATATCTTGAGATAGCCTTGGATGTGAAGCAATCAGGGTTAAGTGACCTGCCCCAAGGTCACAGAGCTAGTTAATTGTCAAGTTTCTGAGTTCATATTTGAACTCAGGTCCTCTTGACGACAGGACCAACACTCTACCCACTGTGTCCAGGAAGAAGAAAACATAGACTAGGCAATATTAAAATTCAAGAAGGATCAATTTTCAAATATTTTCTCAGCTACACAAATGACCTGTTCTGACACTAGCATTTTTTACATCCCAAACTAGGCTAATTTATTCATAATTGTCTGGTCCTAATGAGGTTATAAATCAAGTCTATAAGTAGTTTAACAAGTTCCTACCATGTGTCAGACCCTGTGCTAACTACTGAGAATAGAAAGAAAAGCAAAAATGTCTCTGTCTTCAGGACCTTATAAGTTCTCACATTCACAGGGAAACATTATCTTCTATCATTACTGTTTTTGGTTTTTTCCCCCTCAGAAAATGGAAGAAAAATGTTCTATCTTCCAAACCAACTCATAGTCACACAACTAAAGACAGGATGTGAAAAGGTCTTCCTGACAATTTCTAGAAGTTGATCCAATGCGACTTGCTGCCTTCCAAACAAATAAGAATGAATATTTTCACAATAAATATGGGTCTATACTTGTCCATTTCGTATGCCTATATGGACATAGATATTACATATATATATATATGTCTCTCTATATGTGTATAAATGTGCATGTGGAGGGTATGAAGAGAGAGCAAGAGAAATTCAGAGAGAGAGAGAAAGGGGTGGCACAGAAACAACAAGAACTGAACTTTACTTAGTTTCCTAGCAATATACTTAAGAGGTCAAAGAATTGTCCATTGCTTACAGTGACTCATGTAATTTAGAAATATGTGTCATAAATGAATGAATGGGTGAATAAACGAATCATTTATTAATCTTTGCTCTGCACAAGCACTGTGCTAACTTTCATGCTCATTATACCTGAACTAACTGTTTGAAGAATAGTCTCCAGGCTGTTTTCTCTCTGCATACTTTTCCTCTAATATATTTCAATAAAAAAAAACATATGAACCAAACTGATTTGAAAGAGAAGATATTAAAAAAAAGGAAAATGAACAAGAGAATCACGGTGTTTACACATGCATAGAAGTGGATGGACATATGCACCCACCTATATCTTTGTACATACATCTGCATATATATATGCAAATGTTATATTTCCTTGGGTTTTTTCTGTGTGAATTGCTAGAAAAGTGTTTTTTTGAGTACATTAGATCTTACTAAGGAGGCCCTGTAGCATTCCAAGGCTCATTGCAATCAGCAAAATGTCATCGGCAAACAGGAGCATCTGGAGAATCTCACCATCTATAGGGAATCCCGCTTGCATTTGGATGAAGAATGCATATTTCTCAGATTATGACATACAATTGGATAGGTAGTCTATTGATTTACTCTGTCAGCACACACACACTCACACACACACACACACACACACACACACACACACATCCCATGGATATACTGCAGGTGAACAATGAACTTGACTTAGAATTGAATTGTAACATGGATATGGATTGGCTGGATTGCATTTTGAAAATTACACCACATTTAAAATTATTTCAAGCTGCCCCTAACCATAAAAGTCCTTGTTTTTAAAACTAAACTTTTCCTGGTGAGGGGCCACATGGTACATATAGCACATTGAATAAAGGAGATTGAAGTCAGCAAGCTCTATATCCATGTCCTCTGACAGAAACAATTTGAGTAACCATGCCAGTGGTATTAGGCTCTCATTTTTTTGAAAATATCACTTATTTTATACATCATTTTTCTAAATTTTTGAATTCTAAATCTTTGCCTCCCTTTAACCCCTCCCCCACCTACTGAGAAGGCAAGCAAAATGATATCAGTTAATTATTCAAGTGAAACCATGCAAAAAAAAGTCCATATTAATTATATTGCTAAAAAATGAGAAAATTATATTTCAATTACACTCAGTGTTCATTCATTCATTACACCTTTCAGGAAATAGCATTTTTTTATCATTAGTCATTTGGAATTATCTTGAATCATTGTATATTGATCAGAGTAGCCAAGTCTTTCACAGTTTATCTTACAATATTGTTGATACTATGCACCATGATTTCTCAGTTCCTATTGTTTAATTTTGCATCCATTATAAAGGTTTTGCCATGTTCTTTCTGAAACCAACTCCCTCCTTATTTCTTATAATACATAGCACTCAAACACAATCATATACTAAAACTTGTTCAATAGTTTTCCATTGAATATTTCTTCAACTTCCAATTCTTTGCCACCACAAAAAAGAACTGAAATAAGTATTTGGTATATAGGCCCTTTCTCTTTTTAAAAATCTTTTTGGGGTTTACAGACCTAGTAGTGATATCCTGGGATCATTGGTTCTGGGGCATAGTTCCAAATTGTCTTCCAGTATTCTTGGACTAGTTCACAACACCACTAATAGCTTATTACTGATTTATCTTGATTCATCTACTCCAGCATTTCTCATTTCTGATACATGTGAGCTGACATCACAGAAATATTTTAATAATTTTTTTCTCTGTTCAATAGTTATTTAGAGCATTTTTTTCATATGAATAGAAATAGCTTTGATTTATTCTTCTGAAAACTGCCTATTCATATACTTTAATAATTTATCCTTAGGGAATAGCTACTAGTTTTATAAATTTGATGTAGTTCCCTGTATATTTGAGAAATGAGGGATTTATCAGAGAAACATGCTGTATTTATTTTTCAAATATTACTTCATTATCTATGATATCTTTTAGGAAAATACAGTTGTCCTGATTTTCTCTTTTAATTAAGTCTATTTTTGATTTTGCTTTGAGAACATGATTGCTCCAAGCTGTCTTTTTTTTTACTTTAGCTGAAGGACAATAGATTTTGCTCCAGTACTTTATTTTAAGTCTGAGAGTGTCTTTCTGCTTTAAATGTGTCTTTGTAAAGATTATATTGTTGGATTTGGTTTCTAATTCATTCTGCTCCTTGCTTCCAATTCATGGGTGAGCTCATCCCATTCACAATCCTGTTTTCTTCTGTTTATATTTCTCTCATTCTTATCATGTTTTTTGAAAGTTTTATTTATGACCACTGCATCCCTTAATCTTTTATTTCCCCCCTCCCATATCTCTTATGTCTTCACTCCTTTATTTCTCTTTTGGGTTAGATAGATTTTTACACGAGAGAGAGAGAGAGAGAGAGAGAGAGAGAGAGAGAGAGAGAGAGAGAGAGAGTATATTTCCTTCTTTGAACCAGTTCTGAGAAAGTAAGGTTTAAGCAGATCCATCTCATTTTCCCTCTGCTCTAAAAGTTCTTCCTAATTTTTTATTTATATTTTATTTTATTTTTCCAATTAAAAGTTATGAAAATTTTTCAACATTCACCCATATGCATATTTATAAATTACACAATTTTCATCCACCCTCTCTTCCTACCCCCTTCTCAGCAGTGAACAGTCTAGTGAATATTGTACATGTACATTTGTGTTTAACTTGTTTATATATTAATAATTTTCTGGATGAGAAATTAAGACTAATGGAAAAGAAAGAAAACTATTGAATAGTAAGGAAAAACATAAGGAGAAATTTTTAAAAAGTAAACAGTTTTCATTCCAATTCTGTAGATATTTTGTGTTGTTTTATTTCCTTCATCTGGATGTAGGTGGGGTGATCCATAATAGTTCTTCCATGGTTGGCCTAACTCTCTGAACTGCTGTATTCATCGATGTTGATCAACTCATAATGATGTTGTTAATTCCACTTCTAATTTTTTAGGAGTTATTTCCTTCAGTGATACTTTTACCTCCTTTTTCCATTTAGCTAATTCTGCTTTTTAAGAATTTCTTTTCTTCAGTGAGTTTCTGTGCCTCTTTTATTACTAAATCACTTCTGATATTTTTTAAATTTTAGAAAGTTTTTATTTATTTTGAGTTTTACAATTTTCCCCCCAATCTCACTTCCCTCCCCCTATCCCCCACAGAAGGCAGTTTGCTAGTCTTTACATCATTTCCAAAGATTGATCTAAGTTGAATGTGATGAGAGAGAAATCATATCCTTAAGGAAGAAACATGATATATAGCAGATTTTCAAGGCATGATTTTCTTCAATATTTGTCTATGCATCTTTTACCAATCTGTTAATTCTCTTTACATAATTTTCTTGCATCACTCATTTCTTTTCCAATTTTTTCATACACCACTATTAGTTTTCTCTTTAATACTCCAGAAATTCTAATTGGCTTTGGATCCAATTAGCATTTTTCTTTGAGACTTGGTAACTGTTTGTACATTTTTCCCCTAAATTTATGTCTTCATACTCTGCCACTATACCTTTTTATGATCAAATTATGATTTTTGTTGTTGTTTATTTTCCTGGAGTCATAGTGCTAGTACTCTTTTCTGTTCTGAAACTGTGACCCAATCAGTAACTGTTATAGCCAGTGCCATCTCTTTCTGTAATCTCTTTCTGACCAGTTGTCTGACCCCCTTGCCATCTCTGAGATGAGAGCTCCCAAAGCTGCTGCCACTGCTGCCATCATTGTTGTTGTTGCCTCTAAAACCATTGGTGATGCTAGTGCTTGTGCTGCTGCCACACTACAGGCTGGCTTCCACCCTGGCGTCAGACCTCTCTTGTCAACCTCCTAAGATGTTTTAGGCTGGAAATGTTTCTCATTCTGACCTTTTATTGACTTGACTACTCCAAAATTTTATTTGAGGGGTTATTTTAAAGTTTTTTGGAGAGAGATGTTAGTAAATTTCATTGAATTGCTTCCTATACAGTATCATCTTTATATCGCTCATTTGCTTATAAAAACTCTCTAAGACTTTAAATACTAGCTCAGTTGTTGATATGCCTTAGTAGATGTGAATATCTAGACTAGAAATATCCCCATCATGATGAAATCACCACACCAAAATAAAATTTCCCCCATAATGCTAAATCACTGTGAATCACATAGAACTATGATCCCAAAAAAAATCAGATAACTGATCCAGAGACCAACAAGAGAAGGTTATATGGTAGACAGAAGTAGACCATAACATGGAATCAATAATAATTCATGGATGTAAGAGATATCATCTATAATATAAATAACCAAAAAAGGAGATGGGAAGGTCATGCAGCAAGAATTATGTGCCTGGCAGAGAATAGATGCTAACAAATGTTTATTCTCTTCCCCTAGATGTAACACCAAGAGTTTCCTAATGTAATCACAGACCTACAAAAACCTAGAAAAAAAAACTAGTGACAAATATACATATGTGTTAATATAACGCAGAAATTATGCAATGAATTGTTTTACATATAAAATGTACATATATACATACATATCTAGAAGTATATTCCTATATACACATATCTTTATATATTCAATGCATTTATTAAAAATATGAATTCACTTTTATGAATATGAAGATAATAAAAAATAACAGTTGAAGACATTTATGCCAGTATATAAAATAGCATTTATTGTCTTTATTATTTATTTATTAACATTCATTTTTAATATTAATGCTTTTATTATATGCTGGTAATTTTACTAAGCACTCAGAATGCAAAGACAAAAGGGAAACAGACCCTACCCTCAAAGAACTTACATTCTATTATAGCCAGAAAGTTGAATAATCCTTCTGAGTTTAAAACTCACCTTTTCTGCTCATCTCATACCTCTTGTATAATTCATCTTTAGCCTCAGACTAGCATTTACTCCTCCCCAAGTAGAAGGCCTCTTTATTTCTAGTCTCAGACCTACAGCCATTTTAATTAAAATAATCTATATTCCTTAGCAGCATTTAAGGAAGCTAGTCAACCTCTCTATGTCCATTTACCAATCCAAAAAAAGAAAGATTTATTTACCAAAGGCAATATAGACCTATCTTCAAGGGAAATGAACCGTATAAAAGTAAATTATCAGTTACAAATTCTCCTTGGAGAAATGGGGAAATCCAAGTCAAATTTGGCTCAAAGGTCGCTGATTTAATTTTTCTTTTACATGAAAATATGCAGTCACTAGATTCCACAGAAGGATTTGGCAAAGCAGTAATAGATTGCTAACCAGCACCTAATTTCTTGCTATTACCAGTGGTTTATGGTCATAGTGCCCTAGTCAGCAAATTGTGAAAGACAATTTGGAGATTATCTGAGGTATAAGACTTTCACTAAAACGTCTTTCTTGATAGCCTATCTGCTCCCTTCTCTACAGAAATCCCAGTGGTGGGGTTGCAAGCAACAAAAACAAAGGAGAGGACAGTCTAGGAAAGCAATCAGTCATCTGTGGTTTGTTTTCAACCTAACTTCTCTACTCTAGCATCATGAACAAACCAACTCAGTACCATAGTGAGTATGGAGAAGGGAAGGAAATTTAAGCTATCCTGAATTTCATTGAAAACTAAAATATATCAAGACTCTTGAACTTGTGTTTTTAAACCCCATCATTTGGGCCAGAAGGAATCACAATGTTATATTTTTCATATAACTGAATAGAGGGACAGTAAGCCAGGGTTTTCTCTGGCCTTTTGGTTTCTTGAGAGTTTAGCAATCCTTTCAAATTTCTAAGGATCTCTTCATTTTCTGGGAATGTAATTATACCATGCAATAATGAGCAATAGGTCTTAATAGGCCTTTAACTTAGTTTTATTTCATTTATTTCATTTAGGAAGGAAAATACTAATCTCCATCATTCATCAATTCATTAATAAGCATGTATTGATTGCTTACTGTTAATAAAGGGTACATTCTATTATGAAAAATAAAGTATGCATATAAGTAAGCACCCAGTCTCAGGAAGACTTGAATTCAAATCCAGCTTCAGACACTCAGTAGTTCTATGATCCTGGACAATTCACTTAATTCTGTCTGCCTCAGTTTCCTCATCTTTAAAATGAGTTCACAAAGAGTCTGATATCTCTTGAAACAACTGAATAAGAGCAACAATAATAACTAACGTTCATAGAGCTAAAGTAAGCCTTCTGTTCTCCCTCTCCCAACTTACACTGGCAATTTGAGGTACTCGGAGACATTGGCCTTTAGTCCTAATGGAATTCTTGAATAATCCTGAGGTGTTGTGACAGGAAAAGCATACTACAAAGTAAGTGACCTACTCTGACTAGACAAAAATTGGTTAGACACAAGTGAAGAATCTCTGGTAATTATCACATGAAAATATCAGCAAAAAAAAAAAATGGTGCCCATTGGTGTGGAATATGGATAGCATTTGTTGCTCTCCCACTCAGGAACTCCAGAACAGTTTTCACCTCACTCACATTTTTGAAGGGGAAAAAAAGAGCAAAAGAAGTCTAAGAGATTGGCCATTTGCCCTTTTTGTGTAGAGTTTCAATTTTGGATCAACAACTGCTGAATCATCATTTCTTCTAAGTAGGCAGCCAAGTGGGCAGCCAAGACTTTTCAACGCCATGCATACCAACCCCTCAATCATACATGAATAGAAACCAGCTCCATGATAGAATGGAATTAAGCAAGAAATATCTGTGCATGGTGAATATAAACCCTCAGGAAGAGCAAATAGTGACATATTAAAAGTTCAAGAGACATAGCTTCTGGTCAATTAATCATTTTATTATTCATACTGGATGATAATTAATTAATAAAAGGCTTCAATGAAATTTTTGAATCCCAAAGACCCCTCATGGAATTCATTCAAAACATATATGCCCTTGCAAGAGTGGATGTTCCTGAGGGACTCTGATTGGTTAACAAATAATGAAAGAATGAATACTATGAGAAGGGGGGGTCTATTTTAATAAGAGACTAGAGATATGAGTGATTATGCTACTCATGGACAAAGAGAGAATATCTCAAGTCAGATCATGCCAGCCTCTGAAGGATTAGCTTGCTTAAATGGATCATAATGGGCATGAATTCATTTTAGATTAAAATCTTTGTAAGGTTCTCTCTAGTTGGGTGGGGATCTAGAGGCTTGTGTTCAGGAATTTGAGCAATCTCATCCATCACAAATGTCATTCAATTCAATGTAAATTAATAATTGAATATTAATATGACAGAAACAATCATTTCTCTCAAAATTCAATTATCCTCTTAGGACTAGAGTCTCATTGATGATTTCCTATTGCATAGCCTTTTTAAATTTCCAACCCAATCACAAATAAGGTCCACGCAACAGCTCTGGGAGGTAGATACTATTATTATTCCCACTTTACAAATGAAAAAATGGAGACTTAGAGAGGTTAAATCATTTACCTGGGTCACACAGTTAGTAATGGGATTTGAACTGAATCCTTCTTAATTCTAATAGTTTGTTCTATTTAATTCTTATTGGAACGATATCTAAAATGAAGGAAGCTAAGAATTATAAAAAGACGGGTAAAAGAGGGAGTAAGAAGAATGGATAGGTTCTAAGAAAGGAGATTAGAATGTCAACTAAGAGAAATGGCAAGGAGATGAATTTGACTGTGCAGAGAATCTAACAAGTCGAGAAAGGTACTCAGGAGCCAAATTGAGAGACTTAAAATGTCAAACAGATGAATTTATATTTTATTCTAGAAGAAATATGGTGCCACTGGATCATTCTAATGGGGAAGACATGATCAGCTCTACAGATTTGAAACATCTAGCCTGGCAGTTTTGTAGAAATGGTTTTGACAGGTCAGAGATTTGAGTAAAGCAAAACAATTAGAAGACTAGTATATTATCCATCAATCAATATGGATTTGCTTTATTCCAGCCACTGTACTGAATGCTAGAGATAGAAAGGAAAAACAAATTCTCACCCTCAAGGAATTTACATTGTAATATGAGAGACAATATATTGAAATCAGGAGAGGCAAGATAAATATACAGAACTAATAGGAGATAACACTAGCTACTAAGGAGAACCAAGAAAGGCCTCCTGGAGGAGGTGGCACTTGAGCTAAGCTTTAAAGTTTGTGTGTGTTTGTATGGAGAGGGATGACTAGAAGGATGGCGATGCCCTTGGCAAAAATACAAAACCAAGGGAAAAGTATAAATTTGGAGGGGTGAAGGGAGGATGAATTCTGTTTGAAATATGTCATATCTGAAATGCTTATGGTTTAAAACTGATTTATGAATATGATCATAAAGTATCAAATATCCAGTATATGATTTGGAACTGATGTACAGGAATAAATAGGTCTGGTTATATAGAGACAATAAGTATATATCAATGGTAGGTCTTGAACCCATATCTTTCTGACTCTAAGATTAGCTCTTTGTTCTCTTCACCTTAAAGGATGCCAGAGATTCTAGCAGCTGATGGTGGAGAAGGAGAGCATTTCAGGCTTGGGGAGCAGCTATTACAAAGGTGGGGTGTTGCAAAGCCAGGAATAGCAAAAGAAAGAAACAAGCATTTATTAAGCCAGACACTGTGCTATGTATTCCACAAATATTTTCATTTCAGATAATCTGGATAACTCTTGGAGATAAGGGTTATTATTATTCCCATTTTACAGTTGAGAAAATTGAGACACAAAGCTCAGTACACTTAATAAGTGTTGATTGAGGATAACAGAGGCTGATTTGTCCAAGATAACATAATTGTAAGCATCTGAGGCACAATTTGAACTCATATCTTCCTAACACCAGGCTTGGAGTTCATTCTGCTGTACCATCAGGAATGATTCAAATAGGCAAATGTGGGTTTTGAGAAGCTTACCAGATATCTAAAGAGTAACCACTAGTCAACAAGTCAGCATGCAGTGACTCTATACTTCCTGTGCACAAGTCACACAGCTAAGCACTGGGAATGCAAATACTTACAAACAAAAAGGAAAAAAAGTCCTTGCCCTCTGGGAACTTACATTTAAAAAGAAACTGCTGAGGCAAGAGCCAAAAGGGCAAAGAAACAATTGACAAAGATTCAAAAGGAAGAAGACTATGACATCAAGGGAGGTGATTTCATCCAGGGTCACCTCCAGTCATCCTGATTTATATCTAGCTACTAGACCTAAATGTTTCTGGAAGAGAAATTGAGGCTGGGAATTCAGTAACCCCCCACTCAAATTCAATTCATGTACTTGTGATGGCATCACCTCCCTGATGTCATGGTTTTCTTTAGGAATGAAAGAAAAGGGCACCAGCCCTAGAGTCAGGAGGACCTGAACTCAAATCTGAACTCAGACACTTAATAATTGCCTAGTTGTGTGATCTTTGGCAAGTCGCTTAACCCAACTGCCTTAAACAAATAAAATTTTTAAAAAAGAAGGAAAGACAAATATCATTATCATCATCATCATCATCATCTCAATAGAACTAGACACTACACTAGACTTCTTAAATATACTCAGGGAGCTGCAATTCTCTTGAAGGAAGCTCAAATCAAATTAAAATCCAATTAAAAATATTTAACAAAGTAAAAATCTAATAACAAATCTAATATGTTCATTTGTGATTTTCTAAATCAATATGCTATCCACACAGCTCCTTCTGAACATTTCTATTTGAGTTTCATACCACTATAACAAGCTGTCTCTCCCTGAGGCCACCATATGTCAGTCATTTGCTTAAGTAAGCTTTGCTTTTTTATTACAACAAGCCTGGAAACTGAAAGTCATCCATCTAATTTTATAATAACAATTCCTTTCAGTCCCTCATACATATGTGTAAGGATTTACTATTCACAAAGAGAATCTAAAAATACAAGATATTTTTATAATGCTTAAGAAGATTTATATTTAGTTCTTAAAGTGTCCCTTCTTCCTTTACAAAGAAAAGGGTTATATTCCTTAAACTAGATAGCCATTGTAGGGCAGACAACTGAGCACAAAATGTGAAAGTGCTTTCCTATAGAAAACCCATGTAGGACCTGAGACAGCTCCTCTATATTAGAGACCCCAGAAATGGTACAACAGTTTTAAGATACTGATTGAGTTAGTGTATGTGTGTATAGATGATATAGATAGATAGATAGATATAGAGAGAGAGATATAGATAGATATAGGTATAGATAGATATAGGTATAGATAGATATAGATATAGATATAGATATAGATGATATAGATATAGATATAGATATAGATGTAGATATAGATATAGATATAGATATAGATATAGATATAGATATATAGATATAGATATAGATATAGATGTAGATGTAGATGTAGATGTAGATGTAGATGTAGATGTAGATATACACACCTATATACCTATTTATCATGCTTGAGGAGGAAAGAATGTAGGTATGACCAGGGTACATTGATGGAAGGGCATACATATCAGAAACATATGTTGCCCGGGTATAGACATGGAGGTGTAAGTCAAACTTCAGACATTATAAGGTTACCTATAACTTTTGTTGCTGTTGTTGGCTAACTATTTTATGGCACCTATTAACATGTACGGGACATTCTAAGCACTTTGCAATTATTATCACTTTTAATTCTCATAATAACGCTAGAAGGTGTTATTAATATCTCACTTTACAGATAAGGAAACTGAGGCAGAGGTTAACTAACAGAGTCACACAGTTAATAAGTGTCTAAGTTCAGATTTGAATTCAGGCTTTACTGCCTCTAAGTATAATGCTCTCTACACCACTGTACCACCTAACTACCCTGATGATATCATGATGCTATCACTACTACTACAGTTTCATTCAGTTCCTTATCTGTCAGCTGCTAGGGGATTGTTTCCCATTATTCTTGTGGCTACAGCTGACCATGTATTTTTTCTTTTTTTTCCCCTATTTCTTTCTACTTTCACTTTCTGAGCTTCACCAAGAATTCCCAGCTGCAATGCTACCTTTTAGCCATAGGAGCAATTAATGAACTATATCATCTCTTTTTTTCATTTTATATCCCCAAAACTAATCTTCACTTTACTGAGAAAGACAAACTTCTCCCACCTTGATCCTTTAATTCCTTCTCTCCATAATGAAAGGTCTGTTTGATTCAAGTCTTCTCCATCATGGGTTAAACTCATTTGGAACATAGAACAATCAGAGACTTTTAGCTCAGGTACATTTAATCTTGTCTAGATACTTTCTCTTACTAGCAGGATTAATATATTTGTCCCAAACTTCTATCTGATTTAGAATTAAAGTTTCTTTCAACTATTTTTACTCACTTCTTGATAATTTCAGAGGGTGTCTTAATAACAAATGATAAACCTATTTGGATCTGAGACCCCTAAATTTTCCTCAACCCCCTCTATGCTCTTTTGGGTCTTGCCTCATACAAAAACTACATCATTGTAAGAAAAATGTCACTTCCATAAAGAAAAATCAAAATCAGTTCTACTCTAAAACTGAGAAGCAAGGAGATGCTATTCTCATGGATTCCATCCCTGCTGTTATTTTTTAAATGTAGTTAGTAATAATCCTTGATTGGTGAAAGTAATAGTTTTTCCATTAGCAATGTATTGCTATGAGAGTTGGACTATGAGGAAATTCGAGCACCAATAGAATTAAGCTTTCAAATCCTGGTGCTAAAGAAAATTTTTGAATATCCCTGGTACAACAAAAGTAAACCAATACTTTAAAATAATAATAATTTGGGCAGTTTATTGAGAGATCAAAACTCTGAAACTGAAATGAGAAAAGGGGGCTCATCAGAAAAGACTCTGATATTGGGAAACATTGAAAGTAAAAAAAGGAGACAACAGATGATAGGGATAGAGTATCGTGGAAATAATGACTTGGACTGACTTGGAGAAATAATGGAGGATTAAAGGGCTTGACTTGGGGGTCAAGAAGTATTATACGGGGTGGGGGGGTGGCGGCTAGGTGGTGTAGTGGATAAAGCACCGGCCCTGGAGTCAGGAGTACCTGGGTTCAAATCCGGTCTCAGACACTTAATACTTACCTAGCTGTGTGGCCTTGGGCAAGCCACTTAACCCCATGTGCCTTGCAAAAACCTAAAAAAAAAAACAACCCACATAACTGAACAACTGAACAGCAACAACAACCACCTGGGTTTTAAGCTATCTTACACTGATTTAGAATATAAAGCAAAATTATACCTAATGAATATCTTGGCAGTTCATTCAGAAAATGATAGAATAAAGATTTAAGGCTAGAATGAACTTACAGATGGAGAGTTAGAGAACCAGAGTGATTAGATGAATTTTCTAGGGAAACACTGATAATAAAACCAAAATTCAAAACCCAATTATATAGACAATACACTTTCCACTGACCTAACCTGACTCCCTTGTAGGTTGTACTTTGTTCTGAAATGATCAGAAGTAACCAATGCAGAGCACTTCTGGATTTCATACATGCTTTCTGAAAATCTACCATATTCTTTCTTTCACCAGAGATAGCCTGGAGCCAATGGCCCCTGCTTAGCAGGTAGAGAGAGAGGACAAAACTTCCGGTTCTCTCCAAGTGGACAGCTGCCAATATCTCAGATTCAGGAGAATGTTCCCCTTTCTTTAGTGCCAGGGGAAATTAAAGCTCTTCAAATAAGAGAATTTGATTGTGACCATAGGACCCACTTCTAGAATTCTCTTTATTATAGAATATGAGGGTTATGTGAGGACAGAAAAAGTTCTAAAAGATATACTTGTAACTGGAATAGATCCCAAACCAATTCATTGTGTAAAGAGGTTAAATTGGGCTATAATTTATGGTCATAGCACTTTGCATACTTTGCACAACAGCGGACAAAGTATAAAGAACATATATAGATATATATCTGTTGGAAAGTTAATATAGCATGATGGAAATGGGCACTAGTTTTAATTATAGAGTTGAAGACCTACACTCAAATTGTCATTGTTGTGTACCCTTGGGACAAACCACCTAAGCCTTAGAGTCAATAAACATTTATTAAGCTCTATCAGATATCTGCCACTGTGCTAAGCAATGAGGATACAAAGAAATGCATAAGATGGTCCCTGCCCTCAAGCAGTTTACAGTCTAAGGGGGAAACAACACAAGAAAGAAAGAAAGAAAGAAAGAAAGAAAGAAAGAAAGAAAGAAAGAAAGAAAGAAAGAAAGAAAGAAAGAAAGAAAGAAAGAAAGAAAGAAAGAAGAAAGAAAGAAAGAAAGGAAGGAAGGAAGGAAGGATGGAAGAAGGAAGGAAGGAAGGAAGGAAGGAAGGAAGAAGGAAGGAAGGAAGGAAGGAAGGAAGGAAGGAAGAGAAAGGAAGGAAGGAAGAGGAAGGAAGGAAGGAAGGAAGGAAAAGGAAAAGGAAAGAAAGCTGAATGAAATCCTGCAGCCAATCTAAGGAAGTGAGAGTTTTAGAGTTAATTTAATCTTTGGGAAGAATGAGTTCCTAGAGATC
>NC_133659.1:301744475-301849615 GCF_037893015.1 Macrotis lagotis | reverse complement strand
CTAGTTTTAATTATAGAGTTGAAGCCCTACACTCAAATTGTCATTGTTGTGTACCCTTGGACAAACCACCTAAGCCTTAGAGTGAATAAACATTTATTAAGCTCTATCAGATATCTGCCACTGTGCTAAGCACTGAGGATACAAAGAAATGCATAAGATGGTCCCTGCCCTCAAGCAGTTTACAGTCTAAGGGGGAAACAACACAAGAAAGAAAGAAAGAAAGAAAGAAAGAAAGAAAGAAAGAAAGAAAGAAAGAAAGAAAGAAAGAAAGGAAGAAAGAAAGGAAGGAAGGAAGGAAGGAAGGAAGGAAGGAAGGAAGGAAGGAAGGAAGGAAGGAAGGAAGGAAGGAAGGAAGGAAAAGGAAGGAAGGAAAAGGAAAAGGAAAGAAAGCTGAATGAAATCCTGCAGCCAATCTAAGGAAGTGAGAGTTTTAGAGTTAATTTAATCTTTGGGAAGAATGAGTTCCTAGAGATCATAAAGTCCAAGAAAGTAGTCAGGTAGAAAATGATGAAGGGAATTCTCTGGGTGACTTACTCAGACTGAGAATCTAGGAAGGAGAGGCCCAAAGAAGGGTTACTTAGGAAGTATGAGTTTCAGAGTTAATTTCATCTACCTGAAAGATGGGGTTTCTAAAGATCATAATGTTCATGAAAGCAGCCAGGTGAGCCTCAGTTTCCTCATCAGCAAAATTATAATCTTAGAATAAATGACTCCTAATATCCCTCCCTTCTCTAGGTCAGTAATCCTTGATTTAAATACATTATTTGAAAGCATGATGTCTATCAAAGCAAAAAATTTTATCCAGAACATTGTTGCTGAATCTATTTTAATTCTACCATTCATTGACTTGTTCCTTAAGTAGACCAACTGAGTAGATCATAATACTGAAAACAGATCAAAGGAAATTGTATTTTTTATTGATGTATTATCTTTGCTTTCTCAAAAGCAAGAGGCCTTGAATATAAATAAAATTTCCATCCTTAGCAACATGGCACAGGGATTTTTAACTGAACAAACACACACAAAAGGGAGATTGTCCTACATTTTATTCTTTATTATAGCAATAAAGTTGACTTTGGTTTGGGAACTCAATTCCTCAGTTTGATAAATGCCAAGGAAAAAACCGCATCATCTGCCTCAAAAACACAGTTGCAAACATTTGAAAAGTGGCTAAAACATTTTGCAAAGTTAAAGACCTTCAAATAAGTCTTAACAGTTGCTCCCTCTTTAATCTCAGGAAGGTCACTTAACAAACTCTGATTCTCAGTTTCCATATCTGTAAAGTGAAGGGATTAGATGAGGTAATCTCTGATGGAGCTACCAGTTCTAAATCCTGTTCTTATAATCTAAACAGAATACTAGTATCTTTCTTTTTCTTCTGCAAGATATATACATATATACAGGGCTGCAGTTACTTTTCCCAACTTCAGTCTTCTTAGACACCGGGAAGGAGAGAAAAAAGTTTCAGAATGACATGTTATTAAATGATTGCAAATGAATAGCATAGCTGAAAAAAAGCTTGGATCCCTCCTGAATAGAAGGATTATGGTTGTCTCCAGAGAAAAACTGATTTAATTAAATTAACTAAGGTGAAAAACATCTTTATTAAGTCAACCAATAGAGATTATGGTAAATAAAAGCACATTGGAGTCAGAGAACCAGTTCTTCTATTTTTTCATTTGAAAGGGCCAGACTAAAGTATGTTCCTTTTCTGTCTCTTTAGTCTTCAAATTTTTGGCTTGCATAATTCCCAAAACAAGTTGTACAAGTAAATAGTGGGAGAACTGTGGCTAGAAAGCACTGTGTGTGTAAGATGCCCTTTAAACTCATTATGAGCTAATAGTCAAATAGCCGCCAAATTTTTTTTTAATGTAACCTTAAGCTACAGTAATAGAGTTGTAATGTAATGTCCAAAAGGAAAGATTTAATAGTTCTGTCCTTTATAAACACATCAAGGTTTTGGAGGGTTATTGACCAACTGGATGGTATCCCAAATGATGATAATTTAGTTGAGAGGGGAAGTTTAGTTTGAATAAAACAATTAGGAAAGATTATATACATATATATATATATATATGTGCCCTTCAAATATTTCATAGAAAGATGATAACATTTGAAGTTCAAAGCAACTTATAAATCAATCAACAAACATCTACAGCATATACTACACTGAAATTGATATTAGAGATACAAAGAATGAAACATTCTCTACTCCAAAGAAGTTTTCATTCTAATGGGGAAGATAATAAACATTTATAAACATATATAACATAAATCTAAAGTTAATAAAGAAATCATATTCCAAGTAGTTAAATATATTTCTTCTCCAACTAGGATATGCTATGGAGAAGATGCTGGAACCTGAAGTCAAAAAAGATTACACTTTAAATCTCATTGCAAGCACTTATTAGGTGTGTGATCCTAGACAAATCACTTAACTTCTGTCTCAATGTCGCCATCCGTAAAAAGGGCCATAGTAGTCAAAAGTGTTCACTTGGAATCATGAAGAATTAAGTTCAAATCCTTCCTCAGACACTTACTATTTATATTACCTTAGGAAAGCATTTTAACTCTCCTAGTCTCAATCAAAAATCAGTAACACATCCATCCTGGAGTTGGGGCTGCTTTGAGGATAGAATGATATGATATGGATAATATCTTAAATAGCTACATAAATCCTGATACTATCATTCTCGCTGTCATCCTCATCCTTATTATACAACGTAATTGAAGAGGTAAGGCATTTGCTTAGGGAGAAGATCAGAAAAGATTCTATGGTGAAGAAGGTGCTTTTGCTGTGTCTGAAAGGGAATCTTTATGAGATAGCTGTAACTATTCAGTGCTAGACTTGGAAAACAGCTAGTAAAAAGGCATGAGATGAAAGATAAAGTATTATACATTAGGAACAGAAGAAGGGGAAGTTTGGCAGAATCCGAGTGTGGGAGGAAGAAGGAGGACCAGTATGGTTGGAACATTACCCACACACTTACATATACACATACATGATATTTTTGTTGTTCAGTAGTGTTTCTTCTTGACCCCATTCAGGGTTTTCTTGGCAAAGATACTGGAATGGTTTGCCATTTCCTTCTCCATTTTATACACAAGGAAACTGAGGGAAACAGTTAACTGAGGGTCACCCAGCCAGCTTATGTCTCAGATGAAATTTGAACTCACCAAGATGAGTCTGTCTGGATGCAGGCTTGGTGCCCTATCCACTTTGCCATCTAACTGCCACAAGTGCATGTATGTATATGTATGCATGTACGAAGAGTAGAGAGGGAGGGAGGAGAAAGGGGAAAAGGGAAAAGAGAGGGAGAAAAAGAGACAAAGACACATAGAGACAGATAGACAGAGAGACATTAAAGTTAGAGATAGGAAAAGGAGCATGATTTTGTGTAATGATTGCTAGATTCACAGTCATGAAGACATTGGTTCAAATTTCTCCTTCAAAATGTATTTGCTTTGTGACATTGGACAAGTCATTTAATTTCTAAATATCTCAAGAAACTCTTTAAGATGTATCACAAATGGGGAATTCTCATATGAAAAGTTTTTAAAGCTGACAAAGCATATAGATTTCTCTATTCACAAACAACACATATTACAGTCAAGGAGATATGCAACATCTCATGAAAAATGATAAGCTAAGCAGTCTTCTCTTTTCATTTTTTACTCTCTACTCTTCCTTCCCTAACATTCATTCATTCTCTCTCTCTCTCTCTCTCTCTCTCTCTCTCTCTCTCTCTCTCTCTCTCTCTCTCTATCTATCTATCTCCTCTTGCATTTTCTTTCAAACAGCCTATGAGAGGGGGTGGCTGGGTAGCACAGTGGATAGAGCACCGGCCCTGGAGTCAGGAGGACCTGAGTTCAAATTTGACTTCAGAAGCTTAATAATTACCTAGTTGTGTGGCCTTGGGCAAGCCACTTAACCCCATTTGACTTGCAAAAACCTAAAAAAACAAACAAAAACAAAAACAAAACCCCAAGAGCCTAGGATAAGGTCATAGATATAGACTGAAAGGATGGCAACTAGTCCAACATTATCATTTCAAAGAAGAGGAAAATGAAGTCCAGAGAAATAAGTGACTTATCCAAGGTCATACAGGTTGCAAATCCAGGATTTAAATCCAGGTCTCCAAATTCAGGTCTTTTCCTTTTATGATGTTGCCTTATGAAAGTCTTTCATTTTATAGTTTTAACTCGAGTTAGTAGTTGGGTTAGGGTGAATCTTCTCCTCACTACATTTTATCAGACTTGCCCTAATTACCCATTCTGTTACCTAATCTTCTTCACTTCAAGCACTAGTAGATGTGTTTCATTAAGGATTTGAGGAAATTTGTAGAATCCCCTGCAGGCCTAAAATTTATGGGACTAAGCTATTTCATTCTAGGATAAATATTTGTGGGAAAGGGGATTTAGAGGAGATTTTATTTTAAGTACCAGGGTTCCAAAAAAGAAAACTGGAGTCAGCTCCACCCTGAAGATTTGGACATGCATCCTCTAGGGAATGGCCAAAATCAACACAATGTTCCTGGAATGCTAGATTCATTTGCTGACCCATCCATTGGCCTTGCATCTGGGTTGGCTGTTACGTTCGCTAGTTACTCATCTTGGAAAAATAGAATGCTCTTTTGATTTTGACATAACCTTTATTCTGGTTGGGAAAATATAAAATAGACATGTGATGAAATAAAAAAATCCATCCTTGAGATACCTACATTATTTAAAACATATTTTGACTGCATTCTGCAAATTCTGATGAGCAGTCAACAACATTCAACATATTCAGAAATGCTCCATTTCCTTTGAGTACCAAATTATAATCATAGGCATCCATCCCATGTTTACTGTTAAAATCAAACATAAGATCTCATCCTGATGGCTCCACCAGTATTTTCCCAGGACAGTTTTCATTATGATGCAATTTTGTCAGTAGTTTATTTTCATTTCACAACAGTATCCTGATGACCTTCCCATTGTTCCAGACATCCCATGCCTGGAACTTCTCAAAATGAAATTATTATATTAGAAATTTAGCATCAAAATGATATATTTTAATCAGTTGTTTTCAACCACCTTACCTTTTTTTTTAAACCTATGAAATCTAGAACCCGAAAAGTGTAATCATGTGGATAAAGCCCCAGTGCTGGAGACAGGAGGATCTGAATTTAAATCTGGCCTCAGACACTTATTAGCTATATGATCCTGGGCAAGTCACTGAAGCCTGATTGCATCCAAAAATATAATAATATGATATTTTAAGTGATAGAAGTCTTCCTTAGAGATGTTATATTCCTGCCTTATTTATTTTTCAGATGAGAAAACTGAGGTTCATAGTTTGTGGCAGAGGCACAAATCTATGAAAAGAGACAAGAATACATGAAATGGAAAACTTTAATTTCAAATCTCATTATTATTCATACCTCTTTACCCTCCATAAGTCACTCTCCAGATCTCACCTCCCTCATCTATAATATAAGAGGATTAGACTAGATGGTCTAAAAGGATCCTCCAAATTTCTCCATCACCACCCCTACCACTACCACCAATACCCCCTCCCAATTTGGGGGCTTGGTTTAACCCCCAAAACGACCATTTGAAAAGATTTTGTTTTTTTGCTTTAATGTAATTAGCAGTTTAAGTGTTTTGTCTACTCCAAATCATCTTTAGGTCTGATTGATTTTTTTTTTATTTAGAATTGACTGTTTTAACTATTAAGTCTGAGATTCTATAATGCTCAATTTTACAACACTTGTCCATTTTATAAATATGAAAGTGACTTTGTCTAACATATAAACATAAATGGAAAATTCATCCAAAGATGCTCTTTTCTCACAACATACAATTCTATCATCAAAAATGGATGTTTGTGGTTTGTGGACTGTCTTCAGAAGGAGGAGAAGTCAAAACATTGTTATGCTTAAATAATACATTCTTCTGGTTAAAGGGGAAAAATATGAAACAATTAAATGTCTTACACATCCAGACATGCAGCAGCCTACTCCTATTAGCACAGACAAATTTACTTAAAATAATTTTCAAAACAACAAAAATTTGCATGTCTCATGAAAAGAAAAAGGCACAAATCTGTCCTTGCCCCCTAATAAAAAGACTCTTTCCAGGTTCTGGTTAGCTGATCTTTCTCCAACAAAGCTATCCAGTGATAATAGTGAGTGCAAGCACCACAGAAATCTATTTTTGTGATAATATCTATAATTAAAGTAGCAAATGTAGCCTTCTCTTAAGGCTATAATGAGCTCACTTATTCCCTCTTCACCATCCCATTTTTCTCTATATGAGAACATGCTTGTATGTATACAGGTATATTTGCAATATATACAGGTGCACATTGCAAATATAGTAAATAATTTCTAGGGTATTTTTTTATTGCCACTATAATGAGAAAAAAAATATGCTTTCAAGTTTAGTCTGAAAATTGAACACATTGCAAAAGATTAAGGGAAAAATAGATGTTTCAATGTAGTAAATTCCATATCCTCAATCATTTACTCTTTCTCAGATGGGCATTTCTTACTTAAACTCATGTCTTTGAGTGCTTTCAGTTGGAGATAAATGAAGCAGCCAAATGGAAAATGTGGATCATGGTTTGCTTTTTGCTTTCTGGGATAGTATTAAAATTCAGGATATTATTAAATTAGTCATTGATTTCCTTGACTACCTAGAAATCCCTTAATTCTCTCCTTTCTTGATTCTCAGGTGATTTTATGAAAGTTTAAAAAAAAAGGATGAAAAGAATGAGTTTCTGCCCAGCTTCTAGAAATCCCAGGAAGTTAATTACTATGGGACTGCCTTTCTTTGCTAGATTAGCAATCATGAAAAAGTAGATGAGTCAATTCTGTGAATTATCAAATTGTTTGCATTGGCTAAATTTTTAACTGTTCTCACAGATATGACTTTCAAGTTTAAAATACTGAAAGACCCAAAGATATAACCTAGAAAATTTTGCAAAGCTAAAAAAGAGATGTTCTTATCCATATAGTTTGAGAATGTCCCAAAATAGTTTGTATTTTATCAGGTTATATTATACTAACCTGAATACATTTTTCAAAAATTTGTTTTAGAAGTAAATTCTGGTGACTGTTTTTTTTTTCCTTCTCCATATACACTAATATAAAACAAAATGCAAAATGCAGTTGTATTGAAAAAGGAATCCTTTTTATACTATGCGATGTATATAGTTAAGTTATTTTGAATAATATGGATTTCCTATTCAGTTTGATTTTGTCAAATAACATTCTTGCTTTCAAATTTTGCCATGGAGTAGAAGCAACCTAAGAAACAAAGAATTGCCACTCTAGAACTTACTTAAAGATAATCTGGTTCTTGAAGACTATGCTAGAAGAATACCAGCTATCATAGAAACTATCTAAGAAAAAGGGGCCCAGTGATTGATAGGACATTTGTTGTCTCAGTCACCTGGGTTAGCAAAGTTCAGAGGCTCATTCCCAGGATGATGCCTTTTTTTAACTCCAAAACTTTTAAAAGATCATGTTATAACAAAAGGAGCTTCAGGTTTCAAATCAAAAGAAGCAGATTCCAATCCCATTTTTCAAAGATCTTTATTCAACATAATTATATAAGTATTTATTATGTACCAGGACTGTACAAGTCACTGGGAATGTAAAGATAAAGAAGAAACAATCCATGCCCATGGGCTGTGTATAATCTATTGAGAGGTCACAGCATTTACAGATATAGGTGTTTGGGGATGAATTAGTTTAAGGGATCAGGATTTCATGGAAGTTTGGCTGAACCTGTTTCTCACTAAGATTACTTAGGAATTTACTGTGAGATGGCAAACTGTTCTCTAATTGACTGCTGAATCCAGAGTTGATGACACTAGAATTGATGATTTGGAATTCAATGAGCATTAAAAAAAGGTTTGATTCATCCCACCATGGTTCTTTTATTTTGCAGCTTCAAGGATGGTATTTCTATTTTGAGTTGCCATCCCAAGAACTGGGTGAGAGAAGGGACAGCTTCTTAGCCTTCTATTTGGCCATTGATTGTGAACACATGATATTTTTTATGTTGTTATTTTTTCTTTCTTGCTCTTATAACTTTAGATGAAATAATATTCCAATATCATGGTATCCAGATGACCTCATGTGTTCAAAAGTGAAGAGATTATCCAAGAGTTCCCATCTACGATTGGATTTGAATGGGAGTATCAGGGATAATTTCCACCAGAAATAACAAGAGGGGCCAGCAGAGGGGTCACAGTCAATGGAAATGGAAACAACTCCATTGAGAGTAGAGGGAAAAAAAACAAGATAATCAGATATGCAACTATAGTCCTCCAAGGACAAGGGGCTAGTAATAATTGGGAGGTCAAGAAATGCCTCATATGGGAAGTTTAACCTGAATAGAATTTTGAAGAGAACAGAGAATTCAAAAAGTAAAGGTGAGGAAGGAGTATATTCCAGGTACGGTGGATTTGAAGCTATGCAGTTGTACACAAGAAGAGAAAATAAGCTAGAGTTATTGAAGGAAAGTCATTTCAGCTTTCAATGTCACAGTTTCTTATCCTGTAAAATAGAAATGGTATTATTTTTACTATCTATTTTACAAGGTTATTGTAAGGATCAAGCAAGTTGTTTATAGAATGCTTTATCAATCTAAAGTACAGGTCAACTTTCTCATCAGCATACTGTTATGGTTGATATGTATTTATACATATAATACATGTATATGTGTATGCATGCATATGTATACTTTTATATCTAATATAGACATATCGATTTTAGCTATCACTATATTTGTTTATTATAGAGAGATCTTAATCTATGGCCACATCAAGGGAATCAGAGGTCCTTACATTGTCTAATTATTAAGGTTGGAGCCATTTGATTTGACTATGTCTCTAAAATGAATAGATTATTTTCCACTTCAACCTTTTTTTTTTAAGTTGACACAACCAGGCAATAGCTGACTGAGTGATATTATCCTTCATGTGCAAAAAATGATGCTGATGTCTTTTGACTTGGAAATTGTAATTGCCTTCTTAGTAGCCGTAACAACATCCTAATGAGAAAACTGATTAGTAGAGAGGCTGTAAGGGGAGTGAGGGCTTGGAAAAAGCAAATGCCTTTATAAGAATGAAGTTTTAGCCTTTGTTTCATCACACTAGTCTCTAACCCACTGGAATGGCTTTAAGGATGCCTTTGATACTAAATACTTCCAACCTCAAAATAAATTTCCTCAAATGAGTTATTGCATGTGTCCATTCTAAATGGTCTGCCTTCTTCATCCTTCCATTCGGGTGTACCTTGGCAATTTTTTATCTACCAGTTGGTCAAATTAGCAACTTCTTCCTCCTAAATGTCTGTTTTCAAAAAAAAAAAAATGTCTGGTTTCCATTTCAGACAGTTTGATATATTGATTCCCATGTGGATTTTAAGCCTATTTATTTAGTTTAAAATTATCGGGTCAGAAGATATTAGGAGCAACGACAAAGAGAACTGATTAGTACTCATACCCAGCAAATATTGGTATTTATTGTTCAATTAAATATGACTATGACATCATCACTGGGAGAGATTCAAAGATCAATGATACAATCTCTAATCTGAGACCATAGTTAGCAAGAAGAAAACCATTTAGGACTCAAAAGTTGACTGGAGCTCCTACTATGTTGAAAAGACAGTCCCTTATCCCTAGCAACAGAAAAAGCAGTTAGGACAAAAATCACCACATCAGGAGCCCAAAGACCACTGGGAATCCAATTTTAGTATAGAGAAAGAATCAGAAGATCTAAAATCAAGCTCAATCCTGTGACCTTGCACAAATCACCTAAATTCTCTGACGCCTTGCAATAGTTCTTCATAAACTATGAAGTGCTGAACAAAGGTGATCTATTATTTTTTGTCTCAGTTCCACTTATTTCTTGTCTGGTGACCTTGAAAAAAATCACTTAACTTCCCGAAGAACTGGTTTCTGAATCTAGAAAAATGCAATGTAGTGTCAGTGTGGGATACTGGATTGAGCCACGTTTGGAATCAGGAAAATTTGATCATATGTTCCTTCTTGACCAGAGGAAGTTATTTAACCTTTCAGTGCCATTTGCCTCAATTGCCCTTCAACCTCCACCAGCAACTTTCTGCGGCTCTAATTTGGAAAGAAAAGCAAAAGGTATAGGTTTGTTTTGGGAGGTGGTGGGGTGCTCCTTAATTGAGAGTCTTCTTTGCCAATGAAGTCACTGTTCTGGTTTAAAAAATGTAGATAATAATTATATTTATTCTATTTACCTACCAGAGTATTGAGAAGAACAAATGAGTTAAAACTATAGGGTGGCTTCCCCATCAATTGGGGATTGACTGTATAAATTGCAGTGTATGACTATAATTGACTATGCTATAAGAAATAACAAAATGAATAATTCAGAGAAACTTGGGAAAACCTGCTGGAATAAATACAGAGGAAATTGAGTAGAATTACAATAGCTTCTCCTTTTGCTTTTTTCTTTTACTTTTTGAGATTGGATCTCTCTGTCTTGCCTAGCCTAGAAGTGAAATGGCTACCAAGAGTAGACCTAACAAATTATTAGCATGAAATGTTCCATTTCCAGCTTGGACCAGCTGACTATTTCTTAGGCATTCTAGTGATTCTCCATTCCCAGGGACTTACCATATTGGATCTAGACTTAGTTAGAATGAACTTTAGCCCACAGAATTTTTGAACTCAATCAATTCACTAGTCTCAGCCTACCCTGTGGCAAAGACAACACATATACACCACCATGCTCAACAATAATAACAGCATTATAAAAGCAAGATATCCGTGCAATGACCAGTTCTAATTCCAGATAATTCTCGATAAAATATGGACTCAGGATTCAAAATATGCTCTACACAAATTCACTTTCTAACTATTCACATTTGTTAGAAGGTTTTTGTTTTTATCTTTTTTCCAATACTTTGAAAAACTCTAAAGGAAAACAGATCAAATGATTTAATTAAGTAAGAACTCTTAGGAAACAGGAAAGCACTGTTTGGAGTTCAGGAATTATTATTTAGGGCCAGAATTTGGCTAATCTTTTGTTATCTCTTAGTTTCAATGAATGACTGAAATACTGAGTGAAAAATGAATAAAACAGGGTTGGCAATGGATGGGGTGCTCTCAATTTTGACCAACTGCAGAAATGACATTTGAACTTTTTCTACAAATGTCTGAGAAAGGTAAAGGATGTAAAAAAAAGTTAAAAACTTCCCTTTTAAAGTTTTCACATCAATTATCTCATACTAAGTCACTGGTTCTTCTCATGTTGACTTCAGATTTTGAATGATTGTCCTTCTCTGTGTTAAGCTATCAGACAGAAGACAGATGAAATTGGTTATCAGTACCTTGTATGGGGAGGATAGCTAATATCTCTTTAGATTGCAACTGAGTCTTCTCAGAGTTTCTCTATAAATCTGAACACATGTCTTAATGAAAGCCCATTTCTAATCATGGGCAATCATTTCTATTCATCGACATAATCATACAATTAGAAAAACATTAGAAGTACCATGCAAAACTCGGGGAGCAAGTAAAGATCTTGACCTAGCTGGTTGTTAAAGCATAGTCCCTATCCTGCTGAAATTGTTTTTATTCATTTGAAATTTTTGAATAAGTAATTTATCTTCGTATCTCATTTCCACGTGTTGTAAACTCTATCAGGATAGGGATTATTTTATAATGATCTTTTTTTTTCCTATGGTATGTAGCACCATTCTCAGTATAATAAGCAATCTTTGTAGTCAAATTCAGCAATCATGGATGTGCATGTGGTTTCACCCCTCCCAACAGAATCTCAGCTCTTTTAGGAAAATGGCTTCTTTGCTTTTTTCATTGCATTCTCAATTCCTGAAAGAATCTCTGGCACATACTAGGTACTGAGTAAATACTACTTGACTTGATCTGAATTTTAGATTTCAGTGGAGTTCCACTCATATTTTTCAGGAAAAAGAGGCATACAAAAGATACTGAGACCCAACTCGTAAGAGAAATGGAGACTCGACAATGATTCTAACATTTTCCATGAAGGATCATAAATAATCACTTCTGACATAGTCCAAGTTCATAAAGAAAATAGAACATTTTTCTTCTTATGGGAAAAATGAAGAATCAAATGCTATATCTTTCGAGTTGAAATTAGAACTGTTTATACCTTTAAAATCATTCTACCTCCAACAATCTTCAATATACAGTCTGGGAAAAGCTCACATCATTCTTCAATATACAACTCACATCATATTGTTTCTATTGGAATAATTGTACATGTTTTTACAATGACATCATAGATGACATAGAATTATATTATTATTTTGAGAGTTTCAGACTTTGACTTGTGTCCATTTGCATGCACATTTCTCAATGTGCTTAACAAAGGATGTGAACAATATAATCTATTCACGTATTAGAACTTTCCTGCTTTTAACTACTGCTAAAAGTCAATATGACTATAAGATTATTGGTGCTTTAACCTCAGATAAATAAAAAAGGAGGGGGGAAAGTCAAGGAAGTAATTTTTATTGGGATAGAAAAGGGATTTTTTAAAAAGTTTTTTCTCTGTTTTCTAGAGAAATCTAATGTAGAGATATCTGAAAAATTGTCAGATGTTTTAGTAAACAAATGGAAGGAGACTTTAGGCAATGAAACAGAAATGATTAAGTCTTTGCAAAATATAAAACAGTTACATATTTGAAAGCCATCAACAGCAAAGAAAATCAGTTTAGACTGAATAAAAACAATAAGCCAAGATACATGTGTCTAGCCTAGATAGAAACAATAGCCAGAGTCTGGAACCATTTGCCCAATACCATTGGGAAAATTATTTTCATGATCTCATTGCATGAGGCAAGTGTCCTGTAAAGTTAAGGGAGAAACTATTATCCATCAGTTGGAAAATTCTGAACAGGTAATTATTACAATGAACCACCTCATTTTATAAAAGTGGAAATTGAATTCCACAAAGGTAAAGTGACTTCCTCAATGGGATAAATAAGTCAGAATTTGAATTCAGGTCTAATGACTCAAGTTGAGTATTCTTTCTATTATCCATGCTACTCTTTCTTCCTTATGTATCACTATTACATATCCTGAAACCCTGGCTTTTCCATAAAACTAATAAAATTCTAAAAATTCATCCCTCAAAACATCTATTCATACAACTGTGAATTTTTTGATAGTTAAGAATTATCCTCCAAAACTAACCTATCATGATTACTCTCTATAAATTGATCTGATTCATTCAGACAGAAAAAGGATAATAGATGTGTAGGTACATTACCCAAAAGTATAATGCAATGATTCTCTTTTTGTTTTGGGCTATATTTCATGACTAGTAAAATAATTAGTATCTCTTCTGTTGAGTATGATCTGTGCTAATGCCTTCTCATTATATTTTAAGCTCCTTGAGAGCAAAGACTTTCTTTCTTTCTTTCTTTCTTTCTTTCTTTCTTTCTTTCTTTCTTTCTTTCTGCAGCATTTAATCCTTAATATCTTCTTTGTATAGTGAAGAATTAGAGGGGCAGCTAGGTAGCACAGTGGAAAGAGTACCAGCCCTGGAGTCAGGAGGTGCTCAGTTTCAAATTTGACCTCAGACACTTACTAATCACCTAGCTCTGTGACCTTGGGCAAATCACTTAACCCCATTCCCTTGCAAAAGAAAAACAGAATAAAACCTAAAACAAAGAATTAAATACTTTGAAATCTATTAAAGTCACCTTTTGTCCAAACACACACACACACACACACACACACACACACACACACACATACACACACGACGAAACATAACAAAAACAAAGCAGCATTTTTAGTAGACTCAATCTCCCTTCCTTATAGAAATGTGTCTGAGAAGCAGGTCTACAGGTTAGGAAGACTCTAATAGTCTAAGTCCAAGAGAACCAGATCCCACACAGCTTGGACTTTTTATTTACGCTAGATGAGGAAGCTGAATCTTTGAACCTGAGATTCTTCAGGGTTCCTATTGAGAGAAAGCTATACCAGGAAAAACTCTAGGGAAGCTGAGGAAAAGGAAGTTTAAAGGAGGGAAGCCCTGGGAGAGGAGGCATCCATAAATTTTACTAGACTAACGACTATTTGACATCCAGTTATTTAAACTTCTGAATTTACTTAACTATATCATTAACTAATCTGGATCCTTAAATCTTAACAACAAAGATAATATAAGCAACTTGGTCAGCTGCGTCACCCCACAGCTGACACAGTCTCCTAGTCAACCAATAGAATGACCTTCCCAAAAATTGAAGTGACATTAAACTAGAATGACCTGTTTTTAATGAAATAGGATTGAGTTTAAAAATCACTTCATTTTCTGAATGTTCACAGGTAACTTATTTAATAAGGCAATCTAGAATTTTTTTTTTCAGAACACTCGCTGGTCTGTCATTTGTATATTCCACCCTCTTCCCTTCTGTGAAAAGTGATGTATTTGCTTTTTCTTAAGCCTATAGCACCTCTTCTGTTCTCCACAATCTTTCAAAGAGGCTCAGAAGTCATATCTAACAGGGCCTGCTGTACTCTGGAATGTCAGTAATTCATCCAGACCTAGTGATTTGAAGTCACTGAAAACAGTCTTCTCACTAATTCCTCACTTATCTTATGTTTCAATTCTCTGCAAATCATTTTTATTTTATCCCTCCCTGTCAATGACCATTCTTTTTAGCAAAGAAAACTGCCTTTCCTCTGATTCCTGTTATTTCTCCATCTCTTGCCCAAAAATATTTTGAAGAATTCCTTTGTCTTCTATAACATTTGTAACCAACTTCACCACATTCTTAGTTTTTGTGTTCCTTTAATAATTTGTCAACTAGAATATAAGCTCTTTGAGGGCAGGCATTATTTAATTTATAGCAGTGGGTGAAATGCCTTCAAGCCCAGCAAAGGGCTTTGCTAAGGGAAGACAAGTTAAATGTGCTGAATTCAATTGAATTACAATCCCACAGCACTGGTTTTATTCATTCATGTTTCCATCTTTTACATATGACTTCAAAATGTTGAAGTTGGTGATGAGATCCATATGCATCTCTTTAGACATTTCCCCTTTCTTCCTCATCAGAAGTGTTTTCATTTGCAATTTTAGAATTTCTTTATTGATGTACATACTGTCAGATTGGGAAAACGTGCCATTTGGTTTTGCTGAACTGCTGTTTTTCTACATTTTTATGTTTTGTTGTAAGAGATGGTTCAGTGAATAAGAGAAGGGAAAGGAATATATTTGGAAATGAAAATGATTTGTAATAGAAGAGTTTTAATTTAAAAAATCCTTTTTTGAGTTCTTACCAGATCTCTTTGTCTGAATTTCCTGGAAGTCTCTTTAATTGTAGGATCATACCAATGCTTTCTCTGAGCACTTTGGAATCTGCTCTCCCTAAATCTGGAATACACATCAGATTATAATCAGCTTTCCTCTCCTTCTCTATCACCAATTCTAACAGGGCATGCTGACTTCACACCTTCCCCAACCCCCAGATTCCTTTATTTCTGCTTCAATGACTCATTGCATCTTGTAGGTGAGAATTGCATTCAGAGGAGTAGTTGTTAATATAATTTCTTCCTCCTTTTTAACAAACTGAATTATCATTAAGGTAAGTAAAAATTACCAATGGTTATATTTTTGACAGAAAAAGAATATAAAGAGATGTCCAGATTACTAAAATTCTGATTGTTAATTAGATTATACCTTCATGTTGGATTTGTTAAATGTTTTCTGCTTTCCCCTATTCTTGTATTTGATATATGCCTAGGAATAGAGTGATCATTTAATAAATAATAAAATGAAATAATGAAGAATTTATCTTTTCCAACTATTTAGTAAATTCTCATAGAATAAAGAGGGAGAGGGGAGATGAACTAAACTATTCATATCCTTTGACACATGGATGAATCTTTTGAATACACACACACACACACTCACACACATTCCCCTTCTGGACAAGGATAAAATCAAAGCTATCATATACACTGGGGCAACTAAGTGGTGCAGTGGAAAAACACCATGCCGAAACTCAAAGAGGCCTGAGTTCAAATCCAATCTCAGACATTTATCAGCTGTATGACCATGGTCAAGTCTTTTCATCCTGGTTGGCCCCTGTTTTCTCATCTGTAAAATAGGGATGATAATAATAGATAATAATGAGATAATGATTGTAATGTATTAAGCACAGTGACTAGTCCATAGCAACTACTATATAAATTTTAGCTATTATTATTTTACTAAAGTTTTCATAGAAAGAGTTTTTTTCAGTTTTAAGTGGCAAAAAACTGAAATAAAGTAGATGTCTATAATAAGCAAACTGAATATAGTGCACATTACTGCACATTAGAAATGTGTATAAATGTTATTAGATCAATGAAATCAGAGAAATGGTTTGTGGGTGTCAGGGGAGAGAGGATTTATATGAATTGCTGTAGAATGAAGAAAGTAGCATTAGCAAAATGATTATGCACAGAGATAATTAAGAGGAAAAAAGTATTAAGTGAAATGGAAGTTTATGTAATGGTAATGACCCATTTGGATTCCAGAGAAGAGATGAGACCTTCTCATAGAGTAGAATACTATTAATACAGAATCTTACATACTCCATCAGATAAGATTGTTGTGTTAGATAAGTTTATTGGAGTGTTTTACTTATTATAATAAGGGATCAGCAGGAATGAGGTGTGAAAGACTATCCAGGAATGCATGTTCTGTAAAATAAAAAGGAGGCAGGGTATCAATAAATCAAACAATTCTTTTGATCAATTTATAAAATAGAAGGCTAGCCTAAAATGGTAGAAGTAAAAAAAAAATTACTTAACTTTGACTTCAAAAAATCTTTGGTATTTCCATGAGTAACATTAAACTAAAAGTAATTACTCTTTCAATACTATCTGCTAAAAAGCTGTGTACCTTCTTCAGGGGCATACGTTATAGGTCACTAACTCTTAATGCATATAACTTTGCATTAATCAAAATTCTTAAGCCTTTCTAAGTTGTTTGTCTTTAAGATGTTATCATTATATTAAATATGTTCCTAGTTCTGTTCACTCTACATCAGGTCACACAAATCTTCCCAAGTTTTTTTTTAAACTATCACTTTCATAATCTCCTGATACAAAAAAAAAACTATTTCATTACCCAGAGGACTGATGATGAAATATCTTCCTGGTGATATGACAGAGAATTGATGGTTTCAAAATGCAAAATAAGACAAACATTTTCAAAGATGGTCACTACTTGACTTTATATACTTATTATGAGAATTCAGTTTTTCTTTTCTTTTTTCTCTCCTTTCATTTTTCTTTTCTCCCAAAAGATGTAAGGGAAGGAGAAAGAGAAAATAAATCTTACTAATATAAGAGAAACTAGGTGGTGTAATGGATAGAGCACTGATCCTGGAGTCAGAAGGACTTGAGGTCAAATATGGCCTCAGTGACCTTTGGCAAATCATTTAACCCTACTACTTTGCAAAAAAAAAATAAAAAATAAATTGAAAAATGCATATGACAGAAGTGATGCATAAGGTTATCTCTTCTACTAGCACAACTTCAAGCCTGCCTACTTTACAATAGCCATTACATTCACTATGCTGTCCAAGAAACCAATCTATGATAGGATATAGTTTACCTCAAACACAACTGATGGGCAAGCAGATATTCTATCTCCTTTATTAAGAGTAGTCTCAAAAGAACAAAATAAATAAATTAACCCTTTGTTGTCTATTTTAGATTGTCTTTTCCAATTATTGACAAATGGCATAGAATCAGAATCAAAATCCTTAAGAAATATCTCCTAAATTTTCAAGATACCGGTTTTTGTTGGGATATTCTAACGGTTTTTCCTTCAGAAATATTTGCTAGCCATTGTCCTTCATAATCTAAAATCATTTCCTCATATATATATATATATATATATATATATGAGGACATGGCTTGCCCTTTATGTTTATTATAGTAAGAGGAGTATTGTGCAAAGATATCCTTCTCAATTCTTTTTCCAGAACCATTTCACCCCTTGGCTTGATTTGATAGGAAACAGGACATCTGGTGATGTCTAGATTCTGTGGGGTATGGCCTTGGCCTTACGGATATGGTTCCCTCACATATCAATGAGGCACTATGGCACTCCAACAAAACTGGTCAAAGTGCCATATGTGATTTCTGAAAAAAAAAAAAACATGGTGACAACAAGGTATCTACAACCCTGTCTCTCGATGGTCTAATCATGAATATGATCTTTTCCACTCAGGTCTGTCCCCCCCAGAATCCAAAGACTTTGGTTTCCCAGGCATTGTCCAATGGGTTATGGGAATAACCCCACCAGACTAGTAGGTATCATTTATGGTCAGATTGTCCTGGTATATCTGATAGTCTTTACAACTCCAACTTTCATTCTTGGTGAATGAAAACATTCTTGACAAATGCTTTCATTCTGGTCCATCTTGTGGTAGTCCAAGAATTTCAACTCTAGCAGCCCAATGCGATATCCACAGTCACACCTATTAATCATGGCCCTAGTACCAAAAACCAATAAAATAAAATTGGTGTCCGTAATTGGGGCATCCAGGTGACTTGTTATGCTTTGAACTCTAGTCTTTATATACAGAGAAAAGACATATTTATGAGTTTTCAAGGGTAATCCAAACACCACAACAGTATGGTCTGAGGGCAAACTAAGACAGAAGGATGACAATAAACAAATAGCCCATAGGATTAATGTGATCTCAGTCCTTTATGTTCTTCAAATCTCATTACTATGCTTCTAACTCAACTTTGAATATACTTTGTCATATCCCTTAGCCATTTCTCCTCTCTGATTGAATGACTGGAAAATAGAGAACCCAACTCCTCCCAAAGCCTTCCTTTATAGAGGGCAGGGTTTGAATTTCCAGCTCACTCAGCTCTCCATCTGCAACTTGACTTGGTTTCAACTCCATGGAATATCATGCTTTCTGGTATTCCCATCTCCACCTCCTTAACTTTTCAATTTCCTTTTAATTGTTATTGATGGGATTAAATTGTGAGTGGACTGTCTTTTTCTCATTTATATCCCAAGTATTTAACATACATCTGGAATATATAATTAATATGTTTACTAAATTTAATTGAATCAAATTGAATCTCCAGATTGGCATGGAAACAAAAGGAAAATCTTGGATTATTTCATTAATCCACCAACTAGACTTGAATCAGTACTTTTAGGTTGCCAATTCAGTGAATCGGCATGAATTTAGTCTTAACTATAAAGCTAGGGTAGGCACAGTGAGTCCATTTGTAGACTTTAACGAGCCAAAAGGTTAATGGTTCAAAAGAGACATAAAATTATTAAAGCATTGTAAATCAAGTCTCTTGGGGGGAGGGGAGAGGAGAAGTTACTGGAATAAATAAATGGAAATAACTCTTTGATTTTATGAAGTATTGGAGAAAAAATTTCCCTTTCTACCAAGGGTAAGGTGATTTGAAATATGTATGAGTATAATGGGTTGGTGTGTGGGTATGAAAAGAATTAAACCAGGTAAAACTTCTGAGTGGATGGCGCAGTAGATAGAATGCCAATCTCAAAGTTAGGAAGACCTGAGTTCAAACCTAGTTTCAGATACTTACTAGCTGTGTGACCCTGGAAGAGTCCCTTAACCTTGTTTGCCTCAGTTTTCTCATCTATAAATTTAACTGGAGAAGGAAATGACAAATTGCTCCAGTATCATTGCAAAGAAAACCCCAAATGGAAGCAAAAAGAGTCAGACGTGACTCTTTTCACGTCTGACTCTTTGACACAACTTTTAGATATTATTAAGAGCTGCTATATGATGACAAAAGGCTGCATCTGAAGTCTGAAAGATATGAATTCAAATCCAGCCTCCAACATTTAATAGCTATGTGATCCTAGGCAAGTCACTTAATCTTTGCTTTAGTTTCCTCACCTATAAAATAGGAATAAGAGGATCTATCTCATAGGATTGCTGTGAAGAGCAAATGAGATGATAATTTAAAGTGTCAGAGGCACAGTGTGCTCTATACTAAATGTTATTATTGTTAAGATAGTGAGAGAAAAAAATACATTAAAAGCTGAATCTTTATTCTAAAAAGAACAAATGCATCAACCTTTCTTAAGTGGTTTTATAAGCAAAGATCAAAATGAAGAGAAGCTTGTGCTATTTAACATAAGAACATAGAACAGGGCTAGAAGGAATGTTAGAGGTCATCTAATTCAACCTCTCCATTTTTCCAACGAAGAAACTGAGAAATCCCTTGCACCAAATCCCACAGGCAGTAAGTTACAGAGGAATGTTGCTAATATTGAATAAAAAATGAAATTGAGATGCAGTAATAACTGATCATTTATTAGACAAATGCATTTTTGATAAACTAATTCATCTGAGACATTCAAATTAATGTATACATGAGTTTCCTTATGGATTCCTTGTCATAATTTGAGGAAGAAAAGGCCCATTTCATGCCACCATTTACAACTATTCATTACAGCAGTCATTGACTAAGATGGTTTTTATGACTGCATTAAAGTCCTATTAGAAAAATCAGCCAACTAGGGATAATTCAATGGTTAAGTGAAATTTCTATTGCCCAGTTAATGTCTGGTAGATTACCTCCATTCATGAAAATGAATTCCCTATTGACGAGTGCTTAGTGAACTTGATAATTTACCTTTAATTCCAAAATTGTAGCTCGTATCCCCAAACTCTACTTAAAATATTGTTTTATTAGTGTTTTCACAAGGGAGCCAAACTGTTACTTCCTCATAACTGGCAGGCAATTTTGGGGGATTACTTTAAGTGTGAATTGTCAAGTATTTTTTCCAGCTGTCTCCTGTCAGACCATAATCCCATATTGAGCTTGTCCCTACAGAGTAGGCACTTGATCCTAGGGTCAGAGGTCATTTAGCTCTTGACTAATTCACCTCATTAGGAGAGGAAAGTGGAATGTCTCCAGCAATACAAATGCCGTGAGATATGCCAGAACTCTGACCGTTGGGTTGTTGTTGCTGTTTTCTTCTTAAATTAAATTAAATTTAAATAAAATTAAAATTCACTTGGACCAAAGGGTTAAAAATAAAATGTAGCAATTCTCAGGATCAATTTAAAAAGGGTAATTTTAGGTTACTACACAATAACCTAAACCAAGCCTAATAGACAAATTAATAACAAAATGTTTACAATTAATTAGCAATCATTTGCTTTATTGAAAATTGTAGTTTTTCCTCCTAAGTTATTTAAAGGCATGTGGATGCACATTTGTGCCTGCATATGTTTATTAAATGTATGTGATGGCATTTATATATATATATATATATATATATATGTATGTTAATGCTATATGATATAAAATATATAAATACATTATATCTATATTTAATGTCAATATGTTAATATTATTCAGTGTATTAATATATAAATTTATATTTGCACATGAAAGTTAAATATATTATCTGGAAATTATACTTAGAAATAGTGATTACTATATAAATAGCTAAACTGAAAAATATATAAAAGCATATTGTATGTGTGTGGACATAATTTGTATTGTGTGTATGTGTACATATGCACATAAGATGCCCTTACATGATACTTTTTTCAATGTAGCATTACTTTTTTAATATTTGTTCTTTTAACAACTATTTCTTGGGGCGGCTAGGTGGCGCAGTGGATAAAGTGCTCGCCTTGGAGTCAGGAGTACCTGGGTTCAAATCTGACCTCAGACACTTAACAATTACCTAGCCGTGTGGCTTGGAGAAGCCACTTAACCCCATTACCTTGAAAAAAATCTACAAAAACAAACAACAACAAAAAAAACCAAACAACTATTTCTTCGAGATCTTATAATAGTCCATTGGGATAGGCCCTAGAGGTATTATGATCATCATTTTACAGATGACAGAGAGAGATTAAGTGGCTTACCCCAAAGTAATAAAATAGTTGAGATGATATTTAAACCTGAATCTTCTGGACTTCTGTACCACAATCTCTGTACCAAAATTACATGTCTCACAGGATCACAAATCATAGATTTAGATTTGGAAGAAAACTTAGGGCAAATCTAGAGCAACTCCCTCATTTTATAGATGAAGAATCTGAGATTCAGAGATGTTAAGTGACATCCAAAATTCCTTAGGAAGCGATAGAGCTTAGATTTTTAAAGTATTTAAATCAGGCAATAAATTGTCTCCTTTTAACAGAAAACTTTAAAGCAATTACTAATCAATCAATCATTAATGATAAAGTCGGAAATTCCACTTGAGATTTTATCTCTAAAATTCCTCTAAGTCAATTTCTAGCTTTTTCAGATTGTCATTAAAAAATGTCCCATATCCAAATCACCATGTAGTTTGTTTTGTTTTGTTTTTTGATATGTAATCAAATACCTGGCAATTCTTTATCTAGGAAGCCATCTAACTTTCATGAAAACCTGTAAGGAAGTTAAAAATTGATATTCCAGTCATCAAAAACTCAAATGGAGACATAACATTAATGAAATAAATATTGTCTACTACGTGCAAAATATAATTCTAGTGTTGGGGATACAAAGACAAGAATTAAGCAGTTACTTCTTTCTTTTTATTTCATTTTACTAGAGGAGACAATATATTCATACACAACTTTACTGAGACTATAAGTGAAATAAATTAAACTAGTTTGAGTTATAGATTAGGGACATGGGGGGGCGGCTCTACATAGAAAGTCATAAGGTCATATTCTAGCTGGGTCTTGAAAAAAGTAGAGGATTCAATGAGGTGGAAGTGAGGAAGGAATTCATTCAGAAGCTGAGGCACAGACTGTGCAAAGATGCAGAAATGGAAAAGAGAATGCTATATAAAAAACTAGTTTGACTAGGCCACAAACTTTAGGGAGGAAAGGGAAATCATGGCCAGGTTATGAAGAATTTTTAGTCACACATCAATTTGTATTGAGCTTAGGCTAGGAAAACCTGTGTTCAAATCATCTTCAGACACTGACTGATTGATTGACTAGCAAGTCATTTAACCTTGTCTACCACAGTGTCCTCATCTGTAAAGTAAGCAGGAGAAAGAAATGGCAAGCCATTCTGGATTCTTTGCCAAGAAAACCCCAAAAGGGATCATGAAGGATCAGACACAACTGAACCACAAGTTTGATGAGTAGAGGAGGATATGGTCAGATTTGCACATAAAGGGAAAATCGCTATGGTATCTATAGAAAAGATGAACTGGAGTAGGGCACTTCAGGAAACGATCTCAACTATTGCAATAGTCCAAATGAGAGGGGGTGAGGACCTTAACTAAAGTCATATCTATGTGAGTAGTGAGAAAGGATGAGATGAAAGATGAGGTGAAAATACAAACAAGAAGATTTGGAAACTGATTATATTTGTATGGTGAAGAAAAATAAAGAGTTAAGATAATGTTGAGTTGTTAAACCTAAGGAAATAGAAGGATAATAGTACCTCTACCTCAGAGTTCATAGCCTGGAGTCCATGGTTTTAACTTATTAATATCCAAAAACCATATTTTACATCCTATATAGTCTGCAAGAAGTCTAAGACACACATACATACACACACACACACACACACACACACAAACCCAAAAAAATAGAAATAGAAATATTACTCTAAAGAATTAAATAAATTTGAATAAGGGTGGCTTTAGGTGGAAAAAGACTCAATCATGTCTTGTCCATGCCTACCCACCTTGCTTGACTATTGAACTTGTTTGCAAAAGTTCCACAAGGGAATGTACCAACATGCCTGAGGCCTTACTTACTTTCTCATGGCCTTACAAGGATACCAATGGAGCATTTAGGTTTTCTGTCTCTTGCCATTCATCCTTTTCATGTGACTAAGTGGCCTTCATTCTTGATCATTCATTTCCTTACTGGCACCTTTTGCTCTTGTTCTCCAGACTTCCTTATTATATATTGAAATCAGTGAATACTCAACTGTTAAATATGTTTAATCCTTTCCATTTAAGGAACTGAGAGAATAATTTTGATCTTGTTGAATTACGTTATATTAAAAATCTTACATTTCTTCCTTTATGTTAAAATAATATGCTCTTTTGAAAGATATTTTTAAATATTTTTAAAATGATTTTTACCAGACGCATGTTAAAATCACAATAGGAAACTATAGTGTATCAAAAGACTCTTTAGGTAGTAGAGAGAATGTTGAACTTGGAGTCATGAAGACCCAAGTTCAAATCCTGTATCAGATACTTACTTAAACATGTGACCCTGGTCAAGGACTTAACTTCCCCCATATTCAGTTTCCACATATGTAAAATGGGAACAATAATAATGCCTACCTTGTAGGACTATTGTGAGAATCTAATGAAATAACAAGTATTGCTGTTGTTGTCATGAAGAGTCAGACACAACTGAACAAGTTTATTGAGTAGAAGAAGATAGGATCAGATTTGCATAAAAGGGAAAATCACTATGGTATTCCTTTTAGAGTTTTTCTTGGAAAAGGTATTGGAATGGTTTGACGTTTCCTTCTCATCTTACAGATGAGGAAACTGAGGCAAGCAAGATCTAGAGCCACACAACTAATAAGTGTCTAAGGCCAGATTTGAACTCAGGTTTTCCTGATTCTGGCCCTGGTGTTCTATCCACCGTATCATCTAGCTATACCATCATATGTAAAAGAACTGCATACCTTAAAGACACTATATAAATTAATTAACCTAGAAGTATCTCATTACTGAACTACTTAAAAGCCATGATCAATAAAAAGCACCTAGATATCATCTTTCAAGAAATCATCAAGGAAAATTGCCCTGATATTTTAGAATCAGAGGATAAAACAGAAAATGGAAGAATTCACCAATCACCTCCTAAAAGAAACTTTAAACTGAAAACTCTCAGGTATATTATAGTCAAATTTCAGAACTCCTGCGTCAAGGAGAAAATAATTGCAAACAACCAGAAAGAAACAATTCAATTATCAAGGAGCCACAATCAGTATAACCCAAGATTCAATAACTTCTACATTAAAAAATCATAGGGCTTGGAATATGACATTCCAGAAGGCAAAAGAGCTTGGATTATAATCAGGATCCAACTACCCATCAAAATTAAGTATGTTCAATTCCAGAAGGCAAAAAAATCTAACATTACATGAACATACTCATTCAGAGGAACTTTCCTAATGAAAAGAACAGAGATGAACACAATCATTTGATTTTCAAATAGAAGCATCTCTTTATGGAGAAACAAGTACATAATAAACTTGTTGATACTATAATGAAATATTTCTCTGTCATTTAACAACCCTTACAGGATATTGCTGGGGGGGGGGGGAGGTGTAATTTATAATATAATGGGGCTTTGATACATTCCCAGATATCACCTCAGATAAAGATACCAATATGTCGGGGCGGGGGCGGCTAGGTGGCACAGTGGATAAAGCACCAGCCTTGAAGTCAGGAGTACCTGGGTTCAAATCCGGTCTCAGACACTTAATAATGACCTAGCTGTGTGGCCTTGGGCAAGCCACTTAACCCCATTTGCCTTGCAAAAACCTAAAAAAAAAAAAAAGATACCAATATGTCTAGGGACCTGCCACCGGAAAAAAAAATCTATGTTCTGGGTGCTTCACCACAATCGTATGAACCAAGATTGTGGTGAGGATTAAATGAGATAACACAGGCAAAGCCTTTATAAACATACAGTTAAAAAGCTATAAAAAAGAAAGTTACTATCATTTAGTTCACTCAGTGGCTACAAAGGATATCCTTTGAAAATTATAAAGCTTTTTAAATATGAGTTGTTTGTGCTGTGGCTCCTTTTTCTTTCTAAATATTACATAAGGAGATCTCATAAAACAACCTGCTATTTTGCTACTGTCCTAGTTAAGAAAGTTATTTCTAATGCTACATTCTACTTTAAGTCTACGCATAGAGGGTAAGACCTTGGAATCAAAAAGACCTCTGTTATCCAGCCTCAGATACAAGTTGATTACCCTGGGAGATTCATTTAATCTCTCTCAGCCTCAGTTATCTCAGCTATAAAATCTGAATATGCTCTAACTTCCAGGGTAATTGTGAGGATTAAATGTATGCAAGACTCTGCAAACCTTAAAAGTGCTGTATGCTACCTATTGGTATTAAGGGACACACTTATAGTTTCAAATATCATATTTTCATGTAGTCATACTTGAAGCTTAGATAAATTTAAGAGTCTCCAAAATCATTTATATTGAAAGTACTTATATTGCTGCTCATATATGAAGACAATTCTTCATTTTAAGAAATACAAAATTATTTTATCTTTTTTCTATACAGGAAGATTTTCAAAAACTATTTTGAGAATTACAAAATGGGGGGATCATAATGGTTAACCATCATATCTTCCCTTTAAGAAATTATATCTTTCAAAAGAGCATATTACTTTAACATAAAGTAACAAATGGAAGATTTTTAATATGATGTAATTCAACAAGATCAGTGCTATTAAGCTTCAGTCATTTCAAGAAAAATAGCTTGTACAAAAGATCATTTCTTCACTCTATTAACTTATTTCTTGACCATTGACTTCAACGATTCATTTACCCACTTCAAATGACTAGAAATCACCTTACAGTGTCATGTCTGCATTCTTTCCTTGAATGGAAACACACTAGGAGACTGAAACTGGATAATTAATTCCACTTCTACCTTTCTTAGCTATTCACTGAAGGTGCCATAGGAATTTGTCTTGTTACGTTCTCTGTTTTATAGTTTGACTGCTCAGATGTGAATTGTTTGGATCACTCACTATTCCAGGAATATTATAGATAGATAGATGATAGATAGATAGATGTATACATACATATATGTGTGTATATGTATATATATATATATAATATATAATTTCCATCTTTTTTATTGATCCAAGAAATGTTACTGTTGCCTTTTCCCCCTCTTCATCTGTTCTGACTAAAGGGAAAAGAATATAGACACACACCCAGGGGCCAGGAGTCAATTGTGTAAAGATGGAAACTAAGCTCCAATTCAGGAACAACATTTGTTATGGTATTATTAATAAAAAAAATATTACATACCTTATAGAGTATGTTCCCTAGTCCAACCTCGCTAAAATCTTTTATGAGCTGACAAATAGACCCAGAAATGGAAAATTAGTTATCCAAGCAGAGTTAACAGATCATTTATCAAGCCAGAGAGAGAACCTCGTTATCATTTGAGCAGGTGGCAAGGTATGGTAGGCTCACATAAAGCTAGAAAGGAATTCAAAGGTCATCTAATTTGATTTGTTCATTTTAAATATAAGGAAACTAAAGTTCAGAGTTGGTATCATTTTGACGATTAGTCCTGTCTCTCATTTCATGACTCTCATTTGAGGTTTCTTGATGAAAAATGATGGAGTGGTTTATGATTTCTCTCTCCAATTTATTTTACAGATGAGTAAGCTAAGGCAAACAGGCATAAGCGACTTGTCCAGGATCATATAACAAGTAAGAATCTGAGACCAGGATTTGAACTTAGGTCCTCCTAATTCTAGGGGTAGCCTTTGAGACCACAAGAAGTGAAGAAGAGTCAGAATTCAAAGACAGGTCTTTAGAACCAATGTTCTTTCCTATGTCCCACACTTTGCTTCTTAAAATTTTTATGTTTGTTTTATTCTTTAAGTGTCTAGGAGTAGAATCATAAGATGATTCTTACTTTTTTGGAATTTTGGGCTGATAACTGACTGACAGTCAATGATCACCCCCACCTCCTGCCCCAGTTTTTGAAAATTTTTGAGGTAGCTTCAAAAGATGTGTTACACCTTAGACTCATCATTTTACAGTGGAGGACGATGAGGCAGAGAATACCCCAAACTACTTTAAGAATGCTTAGTGAGTTAGTAGCAAGGCCAGGTTCAATGCTATGAGGCCATATGGTATAATGTATAGGACACATGTCTTGAAGTCACATCAAAGTTCAAACTCTTTCTTGAATATTTACTAGCTATGTGACCCTCTCTGGGTTTCACTCCCTTCATCTGTAAAATGGTCTAAATGACCTCTGATGTCCTTTCTAGTTCTAAATCAATGATCCCATCCTGTCAAGTCTCCTTACCCATTAATCAAGTGCTCTTTCTGAATGCTCTTAAGATTTCAGAGTATGGCTCCTATTTTTTAACAGGAGGACCCCCCCCCCCTTTTAGTGGTGCTGAATGAAGATCAAAATTACAATGCTTAATATTTATATGCAATTTACAGTGTTTTATAATACCAGGCCCTTTAGAGAGGCTCATAGGTAGGAGTTCACAGAACTATATTAGAATAATTGTCACTTCTATAAACCCTCACAATTGCTAAAAGGACTTAATCCAAATCATTGTAGCTTCATTTTTTTCCAATTCCTTTTCCCCCTAGCACCTAGTTACCTTAGAGTGCTTCTCTCTGTCTGGACCTCCATGACAGTGGATATTGAATAACATTATTTTTCTGAAAGTCCCAAGGTTCCAAATGAGGGATCAGAGGTAAGCTCTTCTCAACAGAAGCTTTACAACTCTGGAATTTAATTAACTTTCTCTATTAGTTTGAAGGGGGGATAAAAAACTTTCTTGCTTCAAAAGCGTATTCAAGTAAGCACCACTATGGACAGATTTCTTTATGTATCTCATTTGAAAGTTAAAGTCTTAAATTTGCTTGGATGACAGGTCTAAATATATATTTTTTGTATATTTTTTTTTTTGTTGTGAGTGGTTTCATTTGTGTCCAACTCATTGGGATCCGTTCTTGGGGCTTCCTTCATAACAATATTAGAATGGTTTGTCATTTCCTTCTTTAATCCATTTTACAGATGAAGAATTAAGTCAAACAGTTAAATGACTTGCCTAGGTCACAAAACTAATAAGTGTCTGAGGCCAAATTTTAACTCAGTATGCAGAGTTAATGATTCCAGGCCCAACCTTCTATCTCCTATGTTACCTATGTGTGTATATAAACATAAATATATACATATATGTCTATATATTCACATATTGTATATATGCATATATGCAATCATGTTCATATATTCATTTATATACAGAAAGAAAAATTCAGAGAAATGTATACATGTTTATGTCATCAATATTTCATAATTATACGCCAAATTCATGGTTGCATATCAGTTTCTACCTGTTTGCTCAGAAAGACTGCATCCTAGAGTTAGAAAAGAGAACAGTAAAGGTTGGACCTGGATCAAGTGACTTTTTGTCATATCAGATATGTGGTGCAGTGGTCAGAACCCTGGATTTTGAATCAGGAAGACCTAAATTCAAATCTGAAGTCAGATTCTTGCGAGCTATGTGACCCTGAGCAAGTTACTTAAAGTTTATATGGTTTAATTTCTTGCTTCTCTTGGTTGTTTTGAAGATCAAATGAGATAATATTTATAAAACACTCAATTCAATCTGGTATATAGTTGGTGCTAAGTTAATGCACATTAATTAATCATGTAATCTGCCTACTATAGAGGCATTATCTTGGAGGTATGAAAATTCTTGCTGACCCTCGATAAAATCCTTTACTAAGTGCTCAAATTTCAGGCATAAAACCACCTTCCTTTTGTTGGAAAAGCAGGGGAGTGAGAGTATAATATATTGGATCCTGTAAGTTGTCATCACTATATCTGTTGACTTAGCTTAATTGTTCTTAGGTAAAAAGAAAGGTTTATTTGGGTGGGGGGTGACAGAGAAGAGGGTAATAACTATTTCCAGAAATCAAAAATAATTTTGTGACATAAAAAAACAAAAGGTCTCAATAAAGCTTTAAAAAAAGAAAACAAAAAGATATTCAAAAAAGAACCAAACAATCTAATTTTGTAACTATCTTGCTAAATTTAATGTACATGACTTTATTACAAATCGTGCCTAACAGACATGTACGATTTCATATCTAATAGGAGGTTTTTTCTCTTCTTTATATAAAGAAATGTTTGTGTTTGTTGATGATAAGAATATAAATAAAAATTTGAAAGACAATTAAAAACATGAAAGAAGTAGAATGGGTGGTTATGGATTTAAAGACTGCTACTTTTTAAAGGAATTTTAATCATCCACCAGCAGGTGGTGGAGATTTAGTAAGTCTGAGAGATCTTTATGATCATAAATCTCCAGCCACAAGGAGATTTCAGGTTCCTTTGCTCTAATTCAACTTTTGCATTTTATAAAGGAGGAAAATGAAACCCAAAGAACCTGACGTCACACATTAGAGGCAGATTTTGAACCTAAATCTTTTGACTCCTGAGCTAGTGTTCTTTCTTCCCTACCATGGTACCTCTGAAATCACATCAGGAAGGCAGCTACCCATTCTGTCCTATGTATGAGGTCGGTATCCTAGGTAAAACCTGGAGGAAGGATAATTTTGTAGTTTATTTCAAGTAAAAATACAAATCTAAGAGGCCACAGTTGTCTTATAAATCATTGATCCTTAGCCACTCAAAATCATTTTTATTTTTATATGTTCTTTTACTTATAGACTTCATGAACTCCTGTTATATGTGGCTTGTTTTCAAGTCTATTATATGGGGGCAGCTAGGTGGCACATTGAATAGAGCTGGAGTTGGGACCCGAGTTCAAATCTAACCTCAAACACTTGGCACTTACTGTGTGACCCTGGCACGTTGCCCTATCTGCCTTCCAAAACAAACAAAAAGAGACAGCTCAAGTTCCTTCTATAGGTTTCCTTCTCTCTTTTGTATATTTGTTCTTTAGAAAATATTTTATTGATGCTTTTTTTTCTTTCTTCCCCTTTCCTGGGAAATGGAACGGGGGAATTGCTACTACTAACCACCCTTTTCCCCCAAAGCCCTTCTCCTATCCAAAACAAAAGTCTTCCAATTTAACATTCAAGTTAAACAAGAGGTGCAGCTAGGTGGTGCAGTGGATAGACCACTGGCCCTGGAGTCAGTAGTACCTGAGTTCAAATCCAGCCTCAGACACTTAATAATTACCTATCTGTGTGGCCTTGGGCAAGCCACTTAACCCTATTGCCTTGCAAAAACTAAAAAAATAAAATAAAGTTAAACAAGACAAATTGACACACTGGTAATGCCTGAAAATCAGTCATTCTTCATCTCTAGTCAGTCATCTCTTTGAAAAGAGATCAAAAGTATACTTCAGGGACGGCTAGGTGGCACAGTGGATAAAGCACCGGCCCTGGAGTCAGGAGTACCTGAGTTCAAATGTGGTCTCAGACACTTAATAACTACCTAGCTGTGTGGCCTTGGGCAAGCCACTTAACCCCATTTGCTAAAAAAAAAAAAAGTATACTTCAACATTCTCCTGGTTTCATGATTGGTCATTGCTTTGATAAGCGTTCATTCAAAATTGTAGTCATTTTATAAATTATTCTCCTAGTTTTGGTTGTTCCATTCTTCATCAGTTCATATTTGTTTTCCCAGACTTCTCTCAATTAATCCCCTTAACAATTTCATGTGAAATACCATTCCAGGACATTCATATACCATAATTTATGCATTTATTCCCCAGTGGATCAGAATTCACTTTCTTCTTAGTTCTTCCTACAATTAAAAATTTGTATAAATATTATCATAAACATCAAATATTTCAATCTGCTTTTGATCTCTTTGATTATATACTGCATAATGATATTCCAGCTGAAAGGGCTAGGTGATTTTTGAGCTGCAATCACAAACTGCTTTATAGAATAGTTTGATCATTTTGCAACTTTATCAGTAATACAATTGTGTACATTTCAATAGCTTTGCCAACAATCGTCTCTGTTGCCAGTCTGATAATATATGAGATGAACCTGAGATGTTTTGATTGAATTTATCTATTATCTATTATTATTTTGTAAGGATGTAGAGAATCTCTTCTTTTCTAATTATTTATTTTCTTTGAGCATTTAGACAACCCCTCTTGCCTTTATACCATATTTTATTATTTCCTCATATACTATAAATATCAAGGCTCTATCAGAGACATTTGCTGAAAAGAATGTTTTCATACTGTTTCTCTTCCAAGTATAACTATTTACATTTTGTTTATATCAAAAGTTAATTTGGGATTATCAAAACTGTCCGTTTTCTCTTTTGTGATCATCTTGGTTACTTGCTAAGTCAAGAACTTTTGTTCTGGTTTTAATTGTAAAAGATGTCTCCTCCCTTTCTTTAGCTCGTTTATGATATAGCCCCTCATATTTTGACTATGTTTCCATTTAGCATTTATAGTGGCATTTTGATCTTTTTTAAAAAAATTTCTTTACTTAAGTCTATGTGGTTAAGTGACTTTCCCAAAGTCACACATCTAGGAAATTCATATGTGTCTGAGGTCACATTTGAACTCAGGTCTTCCTGACTTCAGGGCCGGTGCTGCCCCTATGGTGGCATTTTGTATGGCATATGGGTCTAAAGCTAATTTCTGCATCTTTTGTATTCCAGCTGTATTTAATAAATATTGAGTCTTTGCCCATCCCTTCCATCCTTACCTCAGTTAATGTTCTTAGGTTCATTCTAACGCTATGCTACCATTACTTCCAGGTCTAATGAAACTAATTTGTTCCACTGATCATTTACTATGTGTATAGTTTTTTTTTAAATATCAAATTTTGGGGTGGTTAGGTGGTGCAGTGGATAAAGCACCAGCCCTGGAGTCAGGAGTACCTGGGTTCAAATCGGGTCTCAGACACTTAATAATTACCTAGCTGTGTGGCCTTGGGCAAACCACTTAACCCCATCTGCCTTGCAAAAAAAAAAAAAAAAAAACCTAAAAAATATCAAATGGTTTTGATGACTAATGCCTTTTATCAAAGTTTGCGGTCTGGTATTTCTAGGACCACTATCTTCCTACTTTATTTTTTTCCAGACTCTTGAGATTCTGAACTTTTTGCTCTTCCAGATGAATTTTGTCATTATTTGTCTTCTTCTATAAAGTAAGCTTATAGTCATCTGACAATTAAAAATACTAATAACTCCTGAAGATAGAGATTCTATCCCTTTAGCTTCTGCACTTAGGAGTCTGGACTCATGCATGTAGTATTCTTGTTTGATCCTGGGTCTAACTCTGTTCCTTAGACTCTTTAGTTCCATATGTCCCAGATTCAGTGCCCCAGAAGGGAAAATATATTTAAAGTTTAGGTTTATCTCATGTCTTGGGTTTCCCCATAAGGAGGGTTAGAAAGAAACTCAATGTAACAATCAACCATAAATAAGCTATTTATTTTTGCTACACAAAAGAAATGCTTAATACAAATTAACACAAATTGAGAAAAAAGATTTAAGCTAGGATACAAGAACATAACTATGGAATGAGACTTAAATATTAAAGTATTAAATTTAAATATTAAATGTTGATCAAATTAAACTATAAATATTAATATTAAATATAAAAATATGAAACAAGTTTAACAGACTGCTCAATTGACTTGTCACACTTCATCTTGGTCCTGTATCATGAAAGACCAGGCTGTCCTGTTCTATTTGAACACTTAAATAGCAATGAGGTTTGGATTGAGGCAGATCTGAGTTCAAGTCCAGCCTCAGATTCTTACCAGAGGTGTAAGTCTATTTGATTTAATTTTATCAATGTCAAAATAAACATAATAATGGTACCTCCCCTCTCAAGGTTGTTGTGATAGTCAAATGAAGTGATATTTGTAAAGTGCTTATTACTTCCCAATCATTTGAGCTCACAAGACTGACCCTAGACATCAGAATCACTGTTTGGATAGCCCAAACATAGAAGTAGCCCCCAAATCTCAGGTTCATCAAGGTAATACATTTACTTGCCATCTGTTCATTCAATATTTTTGCTAGGATTGGGGGAATGGCTCTTCCACAGTTGCTGTCATGAGGGCACTATTTACCATGAAGCAGGAAAAAAGAAACAAGGGTAGAGTCACTCTCTTTTTAAATGTCCTCTAAGCCATTGGCTCTTCCTACTCAGTAGCCAATAAAGGGATTTCTTTGTCATGCCCGAAGCACCAGCGCCCTTCAATGCTGATTCATACATGACTGGCTTGAAACGGCCAAGGACTTCATCATCTCTCAAATGCTGAGCTAACAAATAGGGTTGGTTGAACCATAGGCAGCTCCTCACATTGTTTGCTACAATAGAGTGACTGGTATGATGCTGAATTTGTTGAATTATTTAGGTCAACCTTCTTGTTTTACTAAAATGTGGAATTCTCCTGTCAGAGAACTTGTGCAGAACTTGCCCAAGGTTTTGCCAGAACTGAGGCTAGAATTCACATTTCCTGATCAAAACTCTTCCCACTAAAAGAGAAGATTTTTTTTCATTGCTTTTCAGGTTTCTACAAAATTAAAAATTTTTCCCCCAGAAGAAGTCTTTAAAAATATAAGTAAAAACCTGTTTCCCATTCTTTTTCTATAATGCAACACAAAGCAAGATAGATTAGATGTAATATTTTCATCATTTCCCCCATTTGCTTACTTTATATTGGCTAAGGGCAGTCCATTCCCTAGCTAATAAATGGTCAAGCTGAAGAGGTAAAACAATTTTGATCATGGCTAGGAGTTGTATGTATAGCAGCATGATTTAATGTTGTGAAATAATGTTTTGAAAAATCCATTACTGAATTATGACCATACCATAGCCCCACAAACACATTGAAGTACCAACTAATAAGTCAGAAGGCTGGCATTTTCACACCACAAATACAAGATCGAAACAGATTGCCTCATAATTACAAAGAATGTGCAAACTAGAATCGTAAATTCCTGACCTCAGTTTCTCTCAAGTCTACCATATTTTTTCCCCAAATGAAGTGTTTCCTCTGCAAATGTAAACTGTTCCATTTTTCATGTTTTCTTCATTCTCTGAGATTTTCCTGCAATTTCACTTGGAGAACTGATGTCAACCCAGCTGTGGTTTTTAAGGAGGTGTTTACATCACTTTTAGCACACAGTTCATCCATCATATTCTACTCACATACTGTGAGAATTAAAAACAAGAATGATGGTAGCAAAGAGCATGGCCCTGCAGATAGAGTCATCTGAGTGCCAACTAGCCAAGCACAACATGGACACTCTCAAATAGAAATGCCCACAAGGAGTACCTTTGTCCACAAAGAAGAGAATGGTTTCTAAGATTCTGTTTTTAAGACTCCAGCAAACCTTGATGTTTACTATAGAAACGTTGCTATGGCTTATTAAAAAAAATAACTCTGGACAAATGATTTAAATGAACATTATCTAGAAAGTTCTCCAATATAAATTGGACAAGGTACCAACTGGTATAGGTAGAGGGATTTTTCTCTGGCCAGAAATCTCTATCCCAATGTAATCATAGGCCTATTTACCATGCCTATCCCTGTAAGTAAAATAGTGCATGTGGAAAGTATGTGACAACATTTTCCCCTCGCTTTTCACATAATGAATCTTTCTACACTGGAATAAAGAGGTGAGTTATTAAACACTGGATTGGCAACAGATTGTGATTAGGGTTTTTCCCCTCCTCTTATTATTCTCCAAAGAATTTAGGTAGAATGAAATTATGATGGAGGTTTTCCTCTTTTTGCCACATTGTTAGTGGTGGAAGGATTTATCACTAACATAGGAGCTAAGTGTATGAGATTGGGCATTTAGCGCAACAGTTATGTTTGGAAAGGGGCATGATTTCTCTAAATCTACATTCAAATGAGTTAAAACGATTGATAAACTGCTCTATTTTCTATCTTTTTCTATTTTTCTGTGTTGGGCCATCTAATACTCTGATGCACCAATGGAACTATGAACACATTGATGTGGATAAAATTCTGTTCAAGCTACCTATACATGGTAGCCCATCCTGCATCATATTTATACATGTACTCCCAGAATCTGTCATAGGAGGTACCTGAGACTTTCCTCCACTTCTCTTGACATTGGATGATGTCTGTCCTTCCTTTTCCAAGATCAGGACATCAGGGAGGTGACACCATGCAAGCACGTGAATTGGACTTGAGTGAGGGGAGGCTTTATTAAGTCTCCAGTCTTACTTTCTTCTCCAGAGTCACCTGGCTCCTATGACTAGATATGAAATGAATCAAGACAACCGGAGATGGCCCTGAATGTGAGGCAATCAGGGTTAAGTGACTTGCCCAATGTCACACAACAATTAAGAAGAGCCAAGTGTCTGAGACCAGATTCAAACTCTCATCCCCCTGACTCTAGGGCCAGTACTCTATCCACTGTGCCATCTAGCTGCCTGACATTGGATAAATACCAGAGTCATAGGAGCACTTTCCACTAGTTGTGTCTTATTCTTGCTGTCAGGTCAATTCATCATTTCGTCCCTCTGATAACATTTTTATTCTATTTCTTTAGAATAATTTCATATGAAATGTTTCGCTTTCTACACACACCCATCATGGAAACCTCATGGTTCTTTGTAAGATTCTCTAATTCAATTCTTTTAAGATTTTAATAGTTTAATGATATATAGATATATATATATATATATATATATATATATATATATATATATATAGCCAGGATGTGATGGAGTTAGCGTATTTTTCCTCATGAAGTTACTTGTTAAATTTTCAGTGTGAAAATTTACAACTGAGATAATGGCAAATGCTACAAATCAGGGTTTGATTTATTGTTTCATTGACTGTCATAGTTTCATAATTCCTAGGGATTTCTTATGGGTATCTTCAACAATTTTGGTCATTCTCATACAGAAATGGAAAATAACCATCAGATTTTTAAATTTTATTATCCTTTCTACCTCATAACAGATACACTCTCCCAGTGAGACTAACTACTAGTTAAATAACCACACCAGATATACAAAGTCTTCCATATATCTTGCCATCAAGTCTTCTACCATATTTACCTTTCTCTTTTCTCTGGAATTAATAATGGATTTCCTAGCACACACTCTATCAATTAAATTTGTGTCTTTTTTTTACTGGATGTCTCCTAAACTGTGAGTGGAATGATCTCCTTCTCACCTCAACCTCTTTCCAGGCTTCCCTGACTCCTTCAAGAATCAATTCAATTCTGACTCTCTGCAGGAGACCTTTCGCAATCCTCTCCCTCTTTCACCTTCTCTCTATTATCAGCTTCTATTTATCTTGAATTTATCTTGTATGAGCCAATTTTGTACATTATCTCCCACATAAGACTCCTTGAGGTCAGGACCATGTTTTGTTTTCCTTGGGAGCAGAGTGCTTGCCACAAAATAAGAGTTCAATAAATATTTGTTGACTGACCGAATAACTATGTATCATATTTTTCACTGAGGACCCTGGGAAGATAAATGTTCTTCAAAATTCTATATTAGCTTTCTAAGCTCAAAAGTCACATAGTCATTTTATCAATCTATCTGTTCAAAGAGTTTTCTCTTCCCTCCTGCAGAGGTTTGATGCTCATTTGTACTCCCTCCTCCTTCTCAGAATATTTTCATTCATGGTGTTATGGAGAAAAGAATAAAAAAATAAATAATTTGTAGTTAGAGAATAAGATCTCCAATTTTATGATTTGGGAAGCTAAGGCAGGGTTTTTATGATAAAAAGGAAAATTATGCTATGGGTAGCATGACTGGGATAAAGATCAGTGGAGCCAAGAAAAATGAAAAAAATGACTCGGCATCAGTGTTTCATATAGCTGAAGATTATCACTATCACTTCTCTATTTTCCTTAATGTTTCCTATTTTGATGTATTATTAACCTTTAGTAAATTTCTTTTAGTATTTCTTCTTCAGGGATAGAATAAAGAAATGGGCCTCCATTATGAATCCAATAAACAAAATATCTTCAGTTTCTTTGGTTGCAAAAATTTAGGATTTTTTAAATCATTATACAACTAGTACTTTATTTAGTTTATATTAAAGCTGGCTGTCATTAAAGGAAACTGAATTCAAATATGTATGAAATTGCATGCATATATGTATAACAGAATATGTAACTTTATTAACAATCCTCTAATGATTAATATAGAACAAGGCATAGAGATGTGGAGATATATGTTTACCAAGGATGTCCCCTAGTATCATGGAAGCTGTGCTGTATAAATCCAAATGAAGGAAGACTTTTTACAGATGATAAAGCCTCCCCTAGGCACCGATTTTCAGTTTATATCAAGCCTAACAACATTATGAGGTTTCCAAAGAATCAAAATATATCATTCTAACAATCCATACAAAAAAAACGCAAGTGGATTAAAAAAATGACTATTATACAGTTATAGGGTCAACCCAATCATTTAATTTATTGATACATAATCTGGCCAGGCACTGAAGAATGACAAGGAGTTGTTCTCAGGACTAAATACAAGGAAAAGTGGATGTAAATTGAATTTAAGAGCTTGGCAGTGATTCCAGTAATTATAAGCTACTCCCTCATTCAAAACCCATCTTTTAAAACCCGACTGTATCCCAGAAGATGGTCACAAATCCAAGTACACCACAATCTCCAAAAATCAAAGTTGTTTGTGACCCAAATGGCAAAGGAGAGGTGCATGGGAGAAAGTAGATTACAATATATTTCCAATGATGAGCCACATGGAAGAAATGACTTAAAAGATGTCAACGAGAGTACATGGACTTTCCAAAAGATGCTGTTTGCATTATTTCCCAGAATCTGTAAACAAGCCTGACTACTTTTGTTCTCCAAGTCAATGTTTTCTGAATCTCAAGGATCTTTTCAGTAAGGTATAATAGGGCACTTGGTAGGCTGAATCCCACTGAATATAGATAATTGGAGGAAGAAGGAGAAGAAAGAGGGAGAGACAGAGGAAAAAGAAGGAAAGAGACATAGAGAGAAACAGAGAGATGGAGGATATTTACTATTAAGCAAGTTATATACTATTAAGCACCCATGGAAATTTTCACTTGATAATAAACATAGAAATCCATGAAAATAACATCCATAAGATAATAATATACTCTTTAACTATAATGTTAAATATATGATACACATAGACATGCATCAAAGAAGAATGAAAATGAAAAATGAAGTACCAACTAGATATGCATATTGGAATCAGAGGAGCTACCCACACTAGATAGGAGTTGAAGTTCCTTCTCCTGTTTTGACTAAAGCGAAGGAGAAGGTCTGGATGTTTGACTTCATTGTTCAAGAGAACTACCAAAGAGTCAATATTCACTTTGCCAATGGAGGTCAGCATCTCCTCAGTAATGTATGATCTTATAAAGTCCAGATATGAGTGATTTTTCAAATTAACGCAGCTAGTAAATCCAATTTTTCCTGGATTTGAGTACAGCTTTCTATCCAAGATATATGCTTCATGTTCTGCCTATTTTGTCTAAGGAGGAAACTAAAAAGTAGGAACTGAGGCATACAGATAAAGTCTTTAAAAGACCTGAGTCTAAATTTCTATTTGTACTGTTGGTCAAGTCACATCACACACTGGAATTCACTGGCCTGAGATCCTCTTGTTAGAAATCAGAAATAATATTATATATTCTACATTCTAAGTTCTTGAGGGACCAGATATGATTGTCGGTTTAAGGATATCTTTTTAAAGAACGAGTCAGTTTATAATCCAAACACCCTTGCCCTTTCATAACAAAAAGAGTGAATACAGTCAACATAAAAAGGTCCATCACTATTCTGGATAGACCCTAGAGGATGGTGTAAGCTAATACTCCATGTGATATTTTCAAGGAGGGCTAAAGCAATGTGTCTCTACCATGAAATAAATAAAAGTGGAAAAGATGTGAATCAGTCATAGAGCAAAAAAGAGACATAACAGAGGTAAAGTCATTCTACTGTACTGGTACCCATCATATGTAAAAAGATAACTTACAAAGGTCTCTAGCTTATTGGTTGAATTAGAGGCAATATATGGTAGAAAGAACTACTTATGTGACCCTGTGTAAGTCACTTACCTTCTCTAATTCTCCCTTTCTCTTCTATAAAAGGGAACAGTTGGTACAAATAACCATAATTTCTAAGTGCCTTTTCACCTCTCAATCTATTATCCTATGATCCTCAGGGTAAGTTTACTTTGGATGATTTAGGGGAGAACATAGGCAAGAATTACAAGGTGATAAAGTTTGAATTGGTTGTATTTTCCACTGATGAAAAGAGGACTAAAATCTATGAGATTATTCTTCCAAGTGGAACTGTACCAGCCATACATGCCCTCATTTCAATGGATTATGTTAGCTAAGTTTCTATAGAGCGTACCCGGTTTTTTATATTAACACAGAAATTGTGGTTTTCTTTGGTTTCTTTAAAAAGGATATTTAAGTTGACAGGAGTGGCATCTCAAAAGAAGCATAATCATTTCTTCAGCGACAACCCAGGTATTTTCCATTTTGAAATGTGGCCCATGTCAACATTCTTTGTTCATGGAAACATGATCTCTTCAGTTTTCTTTGAGGTAAGCATGTTTAATATGTGCTTTCTGCACTGTGTAAGGTTCTGTAGCCCATCAACTCTAACAATGCAGCACATAAGGTCTTAGAATTGGCTGTGATGAGTTTCAGTTGTGGAATCAGGAATTCCGGGGCTAATAAGATCTTAGACTTGCTATTTTGTTGTTTTTCTTCTAGGAACTTGATATTCCTGCAAAGGACTAAGGGCAGCTCAAACAATGTGGTCCTGAAGAACTATAGGATACTGTATCCCCATGGGAAACCATGCTGCCTTCAGGTAGAATAGAGAAAATGTTCATGTAATTTGGGTGTGTAATTTGCTGTATTTAATTTTCCATTAATACTCTAACCTTTCTCCATAATATTCTTACTCTAAACACACACACACACATACACACACACACAGACGCACACACTACTTCTGAGTTTCCATGATTCTACTATGCACATTTCCATTATCTTGTCTGTTTTTCATCTGTCCATTAACTAATTTAGTTTACTTTCAATTATATTATCTACTATCCTCATTTCACCTTTTTCCCTCAAGGATTATAAAAATGTTTAGCCCTGTACAGTTTGAGAGAATGCATCCTCTCAGCACTTAGATTGTGTGAAATGTTTTCTCCTTTCAACCTCTCCATGATATCACAGTCTTTTAGGTTAAATCTTCACAAAAAATTACAATGGCTCAAATGTTTTAATATCTCCATAGTCAAAACAAGTATTTTTGACATATGAGGAATATATGAGTAAAGAATTTCTTACATTTCTATCACAAACGATGGTCCCTATTCTCAAGGACTTCATAATCTAATGGGGGAGAATAATGATGTCTTTAGTAGTAAGTCCAACTAGGAAACATTCTGTGAATAAAATCTAGTATCTGATTATTTTTTAACCAACTATTACCTAGATTTCCACTGCAATTATTCTTGTAAACCTCTGGCTCCCATGCAAAAATGCCATCTGAGATTCAATACCAGGAGCAGAACCAGGCCACAAAGAAAGCTGAGAAATACCTCAAAAAGGAAAAAACCAAACCAAGATTCCATAACATAATTCAGACAGTGCCGCCCCATCATAAACAAAAAGTCATTACGCCTGTTGCATGGAAAAATGTTCAGCCGAAAGAAATAAACAGAGAATGTTTTAACAAATCATATTAGCAAAATGAAAAAAAAATAAAATAAAAGGAGAAAGCCACAGTACTGAATGAGTCTGCCAATAAGGCTTCCAACTGAGCCAAGAATTGGAAAAAATTTAAACACAGTCAGGCAGAGTCTGAATCTTCCTAAGATATGATATTCTGGTGTGTGGTGTTTTTTCCTCCAACTTCCTTTCTTTAATTTTTTTTTTTTTGTGGGAGAAAACCTTGACCAGATCTAGAGATGTGATACCAAGTGTGTTCAAATTGGATCCAAATCTAAATTGGAGATGTAGCCTAGTGGAATTTGGAAATGGGAAACAGATCATGGTCACCCTAGAGAGCATATACAATACATCAAGACAAAGCCAAAGTGTTTGAAACACTGTCTGTCAACTGTATAATGTTGTGTAAAAAAGAAATCTAAGAGGGAGCCAAGATGGTGGATTAGGGGCATACACCCAGCTGAACTCTCCCAATATTCTCCTCCAAACAACCTTAAAATAATGTTTTAAATCAGGTTTTGGAATGTCAGAGCCAACAAAAGGTCGGGTTATAACATTTTTCTGGTCTAAGAAAACTTAAGAGGTCAGTAAGAGAAATTTGTGACACTGGGGTGAAAACCTGTCCCAAGCCCACACATGTCACAGGGGTAACTGCGGCCCCAGCAATGGAAGCAATTTGGGGAGTTCTCAAAAAAGAGACAGTAAAGGCGTTGGAAAACTAATCAGAAAGAGATTACAAGGGATCCTTTTCAAGCACTGGATACAACTGGTGCTGACTGACAACTATTGCCCATACACAGTTATGGATCACAGTTCCAAGGAAGACAAGAATCACTAAGATCCTAAGAAAAGCTGGGACACTGGTCACGATACAAAGCAAAGAGAAGTATGGGCACTTGTGGCTACAAGAGATCAGAGACCATTCCTGGGTAAAGACCAGGGCATAGACCAGAAAAACAGTGATCATATCCTTCCCAAGATCAAACAATTTGGAGGAAAAAAAATTAAATTTAAAAGCACTTATAGACTCCCCTCCCCATCCTCCAGAATTAGATCCGAAAATAGCAACACAAAAAAGCCCCAAGACAGTGTCTCTCTACCTTGGTTGAATAGAGTTCAACATTAACATAAAGTTCAAAGTCAATAAATAGACTGGAAAAATGAGCAAACATCTACAAAAAAAAAGAACTTAAACATAAACTTGACCATAAAAAGTTCCTATGATGGCAGGGAAGACCAATACATAAACTCAAAAGACAACAGTATAAAAACATCTTCAAAGCCACTCAAAAATGCTAATTGGACCCAAACTCAACAAGAATTCCTGGAGGAGTTAAAGAAAGAGGTGAGAGTGGTAGAGGAAAAATTGGGGAAAGAAATGAGAGTGATGCAAGATAATTATGAAAGAATTAGCAACTTGGTAAAAGAGACATAAAAAATTCTCAAGAAAATAATACCTTAAAAATAGAATTAATCAAATGGTAAATCAGACACAAAATTCCACTAAAGAAAAGAATTCCTTAAAAGCAGAACTGATCAAGCCAAAAATGAAGGGGAAATCTCACTAAAGAAAATAATTTCTTAAAAATTAGAATTGGGAAACAGAAAACTAATGACTCCATAACACATCAAAGCACAATAAAACAGAGTCAGAAGAATGAAAAAATCGAAGAATGTGAAATATCTCATCTGAAAAACAACTGCCCTGAAAAAAATAGATTGAGGAGAGATAATTGTAAATTATTGGACAACCATGATCAAAGGAAGCCTAAACAGCAGACTTCAAGAAATTGATATCAAAATACAGAGAGTAGAAGCAGAAATTTAAATACTCTACCAATCAATTCCGGAAAGAGATTTCAAAACAAAACTTTCACAAATATGATAGCCAAATTCTACAGAAACCAGGTCAGAGAGAAAATATTTCAAACAGCAGGAAAGAAACATTTCAAATATTATGGACAGTGAGAATCACATGAGATTTAGTAGCTTCCACATTAAAGGAACAGGCATTAGAATAGCATATTCTAGAGGTTTAAGGAGCTAGGATTAAAATTAAGGATGACCTAAGTAAAAGGAAGTTAAATTCTTCAGAGGAAAATGGGATATTTAATGAAATACACAACTTTCAAGCATTCTTGATGAAAAGACAGAACTGAATATTAAAATTTGACATTCAAACATGACTCAAGAGGAATATAAAAAAGGTAAGCGTGAAAGTGTAATCATAAGGAACTCAATGAAGGAAACCTTTTTATATTCCTATATGAGAAAATTATACATGTAACTCCTAAAAATTTTTATCATTATTAAGGCAGTTCAAAGGAGTTTAATCAGAGAGCATGTATGTGAATGGATTATATTGAAATGATGCCCCCCCCCAAAAAAATGAAAAGGGAAGAAAGAGGAAAGGAGAGGGATAATGGGAGAAACTTTTTGCACAAGGAAAGATTTTTACAATGGAAGAGGAAAATGAAGGAAATTATTTCAAAAAGGGAAAAAATACATTCACACATATACACACATATATATACACACGCATACATATACACACAGAGAGTTGTATGTAGAAATGTAACTTACCTAATTGGGAAACAGGAGGTAAAAGGGATAGGAGAAAAGAGGGATGATAAAAGGGAAAACAGGTAGTGGTTAGAAGCAAAATGAGGTGGGGAAGAGAAAGAGAGAAAAGAACCAAAAAAGATATGAGGGGGAATAGATTTCATAATCATAACTGGGAATGAGAAAGGAGCAAGTTTATCTTTAAAATGGAAGCAGATAACAAAATGGTTTAAAAAAACTTGCATCCAACAATATGCTGTTTTTAAGAGATACATTTGAAACAGAAACTCACTCAGAGTTAAAAATAAAAGGCTGGAGCAGAATTAAATATGTTTCAGCTGAAATAAGTTAGAGGTGATAATCAAGCTCTGAAAGAAAAGCAAAAGGCAAAGTATACCTGAATAAAAGAGATAATCTGGGAGACTAAATTATGCTCAAATGTGCCATGGCCACTTCTTTCAGTCAGTTACTTGGATAAAGACCTCATTCTTCAAAGATATATAGATTATAAAACTGAATCAAACATAAAAAGAAGAGTCATTCCTCAATTGATAAATGATCAAAGGATAAGCAGGGGCAGTTTTTTTTTTTTAAATGAGAAATCAATCTGTCTCTAGGAATATTAAATAATGCTCTAAATTGTTGTTGATTAAAGGATTACAAACTACAACAACTCTGAGGGACCTCCTCACACCTATCAGAAATTACAAATGCTGGAGGGGATGAGGAAAAAATGAACTGCAAATAGAGTAACGAATTGATCCAACCATTCTGGGAAACAATTTAGAATTATGCAACAGGTTGTAAAACTGTGCATACCCTTTCATCCAGGATTATCATGATTAGGTTTGTATTCAAAGAGAAAAAAAGAATTGGATTTATATGCGCAAAAACATTTATAGAAGTTTTTCTGTATGGCCAAAAATTGGAAAGTGAAGAATGGCTAAACAAGCTGTGACGTAATTAATGTGATAAAATACTATTGTGCTATAAGAAATGGTGAAGGAGATGGTTTCAGGAAAAAAAATGGCAATAAATCAAAGAAATGATGCAAACTGAAGTGAGAGAACCAGATCATTGTGCACAATAACTGTAATGTTGTAACAATCATCTGCTATGAAAGACTGGACTACACAGACTAAAAATAAAGATCCAGGACAATTCTAAATAACTCATGTTGAAAAATGCCCTCCATTTCCAGAGAGAGAACTAATGAACTTTGAGTGCAAATTGAAATATAATCTTCTCACTTTCTTCATTTTGCTTTGCCTTTTTTGTGACATGAATAATATGCAAACAGGTTCTGCATGATTACTCATACATGACTCACATTGCTTACCTTTATAGTAGGAAGGAGGGAGAGAATTTGGAACTCAAAATTAAGAAGAATATTATAAATAAATAATGAATTCAAAATTTAAAAAATAGAAAGAGTAGTTGGATGGGTAGAATAGAAATCAATGTCCAGATCTAAAAAATAGAACACAAGTCTTAGACTAAATGGCCTTTAAGTTTCTTTACAATTCGAGATCTATAAAGTTTATGATTAACAAATGATAAGGTTGGCAGCTAGGCGGTGCAGTGGATAAAGCTCCGGCCCTGGAGTTAGGAGTACCTGGGTTCAAATCCGGTCTCAGACACTTAATAATTACCTAGCTGTGTGGCCTTGGGCAAGCCACTTAACCCCATTTGCCTTGCAAAAACCTAAAAAAAAATGATATGCTACCTAAAGTCTCTGCCACTAAATGCTTCTATCTCAGTTACATGCTGCCCTTGTGACCTTAAGGAAATCAATTAGCTTTTCCTGGCCTCAGTTTCTTCAGCTGTAAACAAAAAGACTTGAACTATATCATAAATGTATAGCCAAAGAAGATTTCTAATCCTACCCACTGGTTTTTATGGATAAGGCAGAATGGTAAAATTACTTAATCAAGGTCACTCAACCAATGCATAACATAGGCAGATAAAACGTAGGTCCTTTGAAACAAAATCTGGTGCTCTTTACACTAAACCACATTGTTTCTTGGATTGTGACAACCCCAAGGTAAACTAGGGACTGAGACCCGAGAAACCGTTTAGTCAAAGCCTCTTACTTTAAAGACAAAGAAACTGCTGCCACATTATTTTTTCATATTTTTAATTGAAATTATATGGAATTCATCTATATGGAGTATTTAAGCTTACCTGAGTTATCCCTGTACAACTGAATACCAACCCACCATTTATCATCTTGCATCTATGGAAAACTGTTTTCTGAGTTCCAGTCAATCAGTTTACAAATGAATTTTGAAAAGCAACATGTTTCAAACTCAGAAATGGCCTATATTTGGGGAATATCATTTTGTTTAATTTTTTTCATGGGTCATCATGGCCAAAATATTTTTTACATGGTGGTCAACCTGTTGGCACCACATCTCTCCATACTGATTTAGTCTGGTCCTTGGACAAATGGTCTGGTGTTTTGCCAGGTTCATACTCATAAACCTTTCCACTGCCATGGAATTTGGCCAGAGTTGTTGGCCTAAAGTTCAAAAGCCCAAGTTTAGCTCCATGTCAAAATGAGATATCAGAGGACTTGAAAGATGCAGTCTAAAGACCACTGAATTTGGAGTTAGAAAATTTGAGGTCAAACACTGCTATGATAAATGGGTCACTTAGGTTCTCTTTGCCTCAATTTTCCCTAATATAATATAAAGACCCAATGATTTCCAATTCCCTTCCAGATCTAAAGTGTGTTGCTTTGTTTTGTTCCATTGTTAATTGGTTTAGATGATTTTAAGAGTTTTTTTCACCTTAAATCCTATAATGCAATGATACCATGATAGAAATTTGGTGGTTAAAGGTGATGTGCTAGCTTTTAACAATGTAGTTGTTAGGGCAGCTAGGTGGCCTTGGAGTCAGGAGTACCTGAGTTCAAATCTTACCTCAGACACTTACTAATTACCTAGCTGTGTGGCCTTGGGCAAGTCACTTAACCCCATTGCTTTGCAAAAGCCTAAAATAAAAATGTGGTTGTCACTTTCCCATTTGATGCCTATAATAACCAAGGACATGTCTAACTAATAGAAAACACTTGATGAAGAAAATACCTTAGTGATCTAATTAATGGACCTGGCTATTTAAAAGAAGCTACAGTAAAAACATATGCAATTGGGGGCAACTAGATGGTGCAGCAGATAGAGCACTGGCCCTCGAGTCAGGAGTACCTGGGTTCAAATCCGGTCTCAGACACTTAATAATGACCTAGCTGTGTGGCCTTGGGCAATGCACTTAACCCCATTTGCCTTGCAAAAACCTAAAAAATACCATATGCAATTAAAATAGAGCTATTTCAGATTTAGAGTTTCTATCTGGCTTAGAGGAAAGGCTTCATGTAGTCTCATCAAAGCTGAGGTCTGAAGGACCCTTAGAATCTGAAAAAAGTTGTTGCATAGTTACCCATATAGATAGATATAATCCAAAGGCTTCTCCAGGAATTGAGATACATTTGCCTCCCTCCTTTGGGGAAAAAAATCCAATATTCTAACTAGAATAGACCTTATTTCTTTAGAATATTTTGCAAAAAACTGTTCGTTAAGCTCTGTCAAAACTGACAACTTCAGGTTAATTTACTGATATTAAATGGACTATATTTATATTATCAATAAATCTACTTAGGGTTTATATATGCAGCTCTGAAACAAATATGTTGCTGTTTCTGTTAGACATATTTAAGATTTTTTTGGTATAGTCAAAGGAAATTTAAACTCTAGATGACTATCTTAAACAAGTATAATTGACTGCCGCCTAGCTAGGAGCAAAACTTATTCAGGATTGTGAAAGAAGGTGAAGAAGGTCACTTAATGGATGGTATTTTACTAAATGATCTATTTTCAAATTAATTATTCAGAATCTGGTTTTATCATTTGAATGCCTCAAATCTTACAAAACATCTATTTTGTATGTAATCCAAAGTCAGATATGTTGACAAATTACATAGCACAAATTATACAGTTATATTCAATTAATGTAGACAGCTCAATCAATTTAAAAACCTGATTTACCTCTATATTGGTCAAATTAAGCAATTTATTCCAATTTTCCACTAAATGCTGCATGTTTAGATAATTTCATAGAATCTCAAAGTTGGAAAAGATCCAAGAGAATGTATAGTCCAATTTATATTTATGTAAGAACTCTCTATACAACATATCCAATAAATGGTCATTGACTTTCACAGAAGAAAATAATTATTTGCCAAGACAGAATGTTATATTTTTGGACAACACTTAATCATTCAGAAGGTTTTTGGTGGCAAAACCTCTCTCTCTCTCTCTCTCTCTGCAAGCTTCCATTATCATGTGCATATCCAATATCTGAGACCGCATAGAAATCTAATTTCTCTTCCATACAAATAATGATATATAATAAATATTCCATGCTTATTATAAATGGATAATGATAATCTTTAAATAGCACTTTGAAAAGACTTGCAAAACACTCTACACATATATTTCTTTCTTTTGATCCTCACAATAATCAGTGAAGTAGGTACAATTTTATCCTTATTTTACAGGGAAGACTGAAAAGGGCTAAGTGACTTGCTAAAGTAACACAGCAAAAAAAAGATTGAAACAGGTTTGAAACTCAGGCCTTCCTAACTCCAAATTCAGTAATCTAACCACTATTCTAACTGTTGCTTCTAGGTAAGGCCATCTAAAATGCTGCCCACCTTAATTTGTGTCTTCTCCTGTTCCTTATATGATACGGTTTCCCATTTGAGCTTTCTCCTAGTCACCCTCCTTTTGACTCACTCCAGTCTATCAATGTCCTTCCTAAAATGTGGCTATCAGAACTCACTAAAAGACTCAGGCATAGTTAAGATAGTCCTGTCATCTATCTCATTTTTAATGGATGCTATGCCTTTCTAAAGGCGGTTAAAAGATTGAGCTAGCTTTTTGTTACCTCACTTGGGTTTGTTCACAATTCATTAAAATTGACATTTTTCTCAGTCGAATTGCCATGCATACATATTGTATGCCATACATATTCTCATATGAGTAGCCAAACATAACTCCATCATGCTTGGTTGGCTTTTGGCATCCAAGGACAAGACTCACATTCAGTCCTATTAAATTTCATCTCATCAGATTTTTGTCATTATTATAGTCTTTTGAAATTTCTGTTGAACGTAATCACTTCCAGTTAAACTACCACTTCCAGTTTTGCGTCATCCATAAAACTGTGCCTTCCATTTTTGCCTTCATCCAGCTCATTAACCAAATATTAAAGAGCTCAGAACCAAAAACAATTCTGGAATTCCCATAAATGTACCATTTTCTAGCCCACATTGCTTCATCTTGATATGCATATGCTAATCTAACACTATTACAAAGGAAAAAAAAGCAAATGATTTTAGTTTTCAATGCAGAACAAAGTCAACTCACAGTAAACACTACTTCTTATTAATTAATACATTGTCCTATAATAAATTTAAAAATTATATATAAAATGCATATATACATATGTATATTTGTATGTATATTTGTAGAGTTGTGTGTATAATTGTATATGCGTGCTTTTTAAGGAACTTTTCCAAGGCCTATCACCAATAAGAGTTAACTTTGAAATTTGTAAAATTCTTTCCTGTACATCATCCCATTTATGACTCAAAACAGCCTTGTGAATGTTTCCTCATGTGTAAAATGAAGGGATTAGAGTTCATATCCTCAGATCTCTAAGCTCTATATCTGTGACCTATAATTTTTGATCCTTCATCTCGGATCCAAAATATCATTTCTTCATAACCTTCATCCATCTTTCAAAGAATAAGACAGGTAAGAAATAGAAATTGCTCTATTGTTTCTTATTGTCTAGCAAGTTGAGTCAGCTTGAAGAAAATAAGGAATGGCAAAAAAAATAGTGTATGAATTATGTATAGGAGAATATTGCCTAATTTTGACATAAATATCAGAAGATAATTGGGGGCAGCTAGGTGGTACAGTTGATAGAACATTGGCCCAGGGGTCAGGAGGACCTGAGTTCAAATCCTATCTCAGACACTTACCTAGCTGTGCGACCTTGGGTAGGTCACTTAACCCCATTGCCTTGCCAAAAAAAAAAGAACATAGTCAGTATTCAATCTCTTACTAATAATCAATCACACAGCTTCAGAATCAGGGAGCCAGGTGCCTCTTGGGTGACCAAACAACAATTATTCTTGTAACAGTGAGACTGAGTCAGATTTCCTATACATCAAAAATGAACACAAACTCAAAGAATCAACCTAGGTTTCTGGGAGTCCTTAGAAAGATATGGAGCATAGTGCAGAGAATGAAGATCTGAGTTTAAATCCTGCCTCAGACTCTACCCACTGTATGATATTGAGCAAGTCAATTAACCTTGGTTTGCCTTGGTTTTCCTCATCTGTAAAATGAGAATAATGTTAATAATAAGAATAAGAATAGCACCAGGATTATTGTAAACCATTAAGGCAGTTGCTAGCCTATAATATAGTCTAGATAAATGTTAGTTCCTGCTGTTGTCATTTTGCTGTCTAACAGTTTTAGTTCCTTACCTATGAGATCATTGACCAAGGAAGAGCTCCAGAATTGTTAGAAAGAGCCTATAGTTACATAAGCAAACATTCCTGTTGTACACAAATAAATGTCTTATACATCTATGTATCACTCTTCTCTCATTTGTATATAGATATTATAATTTTTAAAATATGAATGTACTTAAAAGGGTAATTGAATTAATTGATTTCTTTCATCATATGACTTTTTAATAAACACTAAGTAAAATTCCCATGCTTTGGGGAGAAAGAGAGCTAAAATATTTATTTTCCTGATAAAAAGGAATCCTTGAACTCGCCTCTTCTGAACTTACCTATCTCTCTACTAGAAGGCAGCACCATCCTTCCAGGCTCTCAGGTTAGTAATCTTAGCATTAATTCTGAACTCCCCAACTCTTTCCCACTGCATAGATTCAATCTGTTGCCAAATTTTGCTCACCCCTTCTCTGCTCCCACAATTACTATCTTAGATGGATTTTATTTCCTCTTATTGCAAGAAATTCTTGATTGATCTCCCCACTTTAGGTCTTTCTCTATTTGCCTTAGATCACATGTCTAGGGTCTGAGGCAGAATTTGAACTCAGTGCCTCATCTACTACTCCTAGTTATTTCTCAATTAGAACAGATGTGCAAGGTAGAATAGTCCATCAATGAGCTCTTATTAGATGTTTGCTATAAGCCAGACCAGATCATAAAAAGAACCCCCAAAACAGTCCTTCCCTCAAGGAGCTTGCTTGCCATTTCATTCCAGTTGCTCTATGTTCCATACCCTTCCTTTCCTTCTGTCTCTATAAGTGCCTAGACAAAACAGAAGAAATATGTAAGTATCCATGATTTTAATAGATGTTTTGTATTTTTCAAAATTAGAAGAATCTACAAAATTTAAGAAGCTATTTAGCAGAAGCAAGAGAATGGATGAGGGAGGGTAGATATTATTTCTTTATATCTATGCTGTGTATATTCTATATATACATAACCCTATACTTATTTACATAGACATTCATATATCCATCTGCATCCACTTAACAGTTACATAAACCTAAACAAAACCATCAAAGTGCATATTATTATGAAAAATGTAAACCACCTATAATTCAATGAGCAGAACAAAAATATTTTAAGAAAAATGGGCTAGAGACTTCTTGACCCTGTCTAAGTCCCTCAAATACATCATTTTGAAGAGGAGTGTATGCAAATGATCTTCTTCTCCATGTCTGTTAATTTGGGTCAATACAGGGTCATCCATCATTTTTTCATAGAAATTACATTGCACATTTCCTATCTTTCCTTTTTCGTAGCCCTTTCAGGAACTGCTCACTCAAAATTTGATTTTTTTAAGATTCTTCTAAAGAAGTACATCCTCAGTATGAGGAAAAGTCAGAAAGTCCTAGGAGATCATCTCCCCCCAAAAAGCTGTGTCAATGCATCCAAACTATGTTTATTTTAATCAATTGCCTATGTAAAGTAATCAATCATCTATGTAAAGTAAGAAAGAACCTATACTTAACTAAATTTCTATCCCTATTTTATATATTAATCAATATATCAGCAAGGCTATCTAAAGAACCTAGTAGACTACAAGAGGAAATTGAGTCACAGAGAAGTTAAAGGACCTATTCAAAATTTTATTGAAATTCAGACTCTTTTACTCCTAATCAAATATCCAAACATCTAATCTAAATGTGCACAGTCTAACTGAACAAACTTAAGGACAATAGGATTTAGAATTAGAAAGGAACTTATATATCACTTTATAGATAATATTGACTAAGCCCATCCATAGTAATAGGTTGCAAATAGATTTAAATAGATACCCTGCCTCCAGATGAAAATGTTCTGGCTGCTAAACCAACACTGCCAAGGAATGAAGGTAATAAATCTTTGTTAAGCTTCTATTATATGCCAGCCAATGGGTTGAGGGTTTTACAAATCTCTCATCTCATTTTATTTCATCCTCAAACCAACTCTGAGAGGTAGGTGAGTAGATGATATTATTAGCCCCTTTTTATATTTAAGGGAACTGAGACAGTAAGCAACTTGCCCAATGACATACAGTTAAATTTGAACTCGGGTCCCGGCACCAGTCTCAAGATTGCATTTCAGGTGCCATCAGTTGCCTTAAAATCTAGATAAAATATTGCAACTACAAGAATGAAGAGCTACCATTTATGTGAAATTTTGGAAATAAAGTATTATTATTAATGAATTATCAATTCATTACATTATATTGTTTTATTTATATTATAGTAATTGTATTATTATTACTAATTAAATTTCTCTCTCATTTTATAGCCAAGCACTCTCTGAACAAAAGAGAAAATGTCTTCAAAGGTGATGGGATCAAAGAAAAGATTTTGATCAATCCTTTTATTTTATAAATGAGTAAACTGAGGCCCAGAAAAGTAAATTGCTCAGAATCAGCTAATAAATGGCAAAACTAGTCACTAAACCCAGTATCTGATCCTCTGATGTCAAATCTATAAAATCTATAAAATGGTTAATTTCAAAGTGATGGTGAATGTGAGGGGACCACCAGGTCCATTCACAGGTCAAAATGATGTCATGTCATTTGTGAACTCAGCATCAGAGGATCAAAGGTTCAAATAAAATTTGAAAGAAATAGAAAATTGTCATGGGCCACTGGATGAAAGCAAGAACTGGAGAAGAAAGATGAAGGTAAAACATCTGTAAGTATTGTTTGGGGGAGGGAGAAAGGACAGGCAAGCATTAACCCACAGGCGATGTGACTCACAATCCAAAGTTAGATCCTAATTTCTTTGATTTTCATGAGTCTAGAGCAAACTTCAGTTACTATTAGCTTGGCTGTGAGTGTAGACTTCATTTAAGTTGTTTGCATGACTTTGTATCCTTAAATTTCATGTTTAGTTGTTTTATTGAAAAGTAAATATGACATATGTGTGTGTATCTTGAGTGTAAATTAAATCACTAAACATTTCCTTAAGACAATTTAAAGTAATTTTTTCCTTGTTTTTGTGCTTGTTTATTCCATTTGATTTTAGTTAAATGGTCTCCCTCTACTGCTGACTAATGAGAGGAAACTATTTTTTAAAAAAGTAAACTTCATAAAAAAGACAACCAAATACTACTCTCTAAAACTATATCAAGGAATAGTGAAAGATTTCAATATAGGGATAGGAGACACCTTATTGGAAGAGAATGATTAAGGTGACCGCACATCAAGGAGGCAGACTTAGGTCTTGAATGCAGAATTTACAACAGATTGTCAAACACTGAGAGATAAGTGTGGTGTTGAGAAGGGGTTGGCAAACTGAGGACTGAGTGCCAAATCTAGCCCTCTGCCTGTTTTTATACATAGAAGAGCTTACAATGAGGTTTACATTTTTAAATACCATAAAACTTGATTTTCAGTTCTAAAAACCTTTCTTAGCAAAGAAAGCCTTTATAATTTAAATATGACAAAACTTTATTTTATATTGTAAAAACCATTCTAAGCTCCCATCAGCCCAAATTTGGTCCCTTGGCTGTAGTTCTCTAATCTGTAGTATAGCAGAGAGATGACCCATGGCCTCCAAGTCAGAATTTCCTTATCCTCATGTGTACTTACTGTTTAATACTGGAGAAATCATTTAACCCCAGGAAACTCTCTAAGACTATATGTTATAGTAGAAGTCCCTTCATTACAAGTTTTTTTTTTTCCCACAGATGTATCATAGTATTCAAAACCAAAACCAAATACTATTCAGATAAAAACTCAAGCACTGAGAGTAGGAGAGAGTGATTTGATTATATTCTCATTTCCATCTAAAGTGGTCCTAGACTATCTCCAAAGGAAATAGTATGAACAGAATTTTTTTAAATATTTTCAAGAACTTAGGTGGCAGAGAGATGTATATTATTGAATGTTAAGGATGGACTTAAGGAAAGGAATCAATTATCAAGTGCCAACTCTCTGTGAAGGGACTCACAAATATTATTTCATTATATCCTCACAAGAAATCCCATGTTATCTGCCATTTCACAGTTTAAGATATTGAGGTAATTGGAGATCTACTCACAGTTTGTAAATGGAGAGATTTGGATTCAGGGTTTCCTGCCTCCAGGCAAACAACAATCCTTGGTCCTCAGGGTTGATTTCTTGTTAATTCAAGTTGGGATGAAATGAGACAATCATTGATTGATGAACCATTAATAAAATGAGGTTTACTTAGGTGCAGAATAGAAGGGTATCAGGAAGCGGACAGAAGCACTTAGCTCATGTAGACAAAGCCCTGTTTGTTTTATTATGAAACTATGTCTGTTCAGTAGGGCAGAATATGGTAAATCATAAGATGTTAAGACATCCACAATGCTGAGAGGCCTGGATTCCACTTGGGTGTCCTTAGATGACCAGAAAGTCAAGTCAATATGGTCAAAGACTACCAGAAAACTGCATTAAGGGTGGTTTAGGAACCAATCAGGTCACAGTGTTATTACATTTTAGGTAAACTGGCCAAGTGAGTTATTGGTGGCGAGAAGAAAATTCTGATAGAAATTGGTTCTGTCACTCTGAGGTGACATTTGGTGCATAGAAATGAACTTGGAGCATTGTGTGGGGTGAGCAAAAACACATTTTATGAGAACCAGAAAGTAGAATTCATAGTATTTGCCATGCTGATTATTTAAAATAAGTCCAGATTTCTACAAAAATCTCACACTGACTCGATTATCTATACCATAAGGTATCAAAAAGGCTCTATTAATAATTTGTAATAATTTCATTGTACTTAACTTTAAAATATTGTTTTAATGAGATTAATAGTCTCAGGGATCTAAATGAGTTTTGTATACTATCTTTCATCTCATTTTTGAAGTATTCTTCCTGTTCGCCATCAGAGATCATTTATGAGTCTGTAAATAATATTCTAGGAGCATGTGTGGAAAGTCATAGAGAGGTCATTTCTCATCTTGATCCAGGCCCCATAGAACTGATCACATCATAGAACCCCCCGTTCACGTCAAGACCATTTTGATTCAGCCATGGATTGTTCACCATCTTTCCTATCTTTCAGTTTTTATAAAGGAGATAGATGCCTGGTCAGTTCTGTCTGGAATAGAAAATCTTAGAGCTCCTTCTCAGTTGACACTGTGATTCTATGGCTATCCTTGTGTTTTCTATCTCCTTTAGACATTTAATAGTTTTATAGTTTTATTTATAGTTTATAGACATTATAGACATTTATATTTATAGACATTTATAGTTTTATTTAAAAATAAAATTTCTAGCACTTGGTAAATTTAATCTGAAGTTTTCTTACACGATACATTGAATACTGCCTTAATTGATCCAATTTCTTAAAACTGATCCTGTATCTATATAATCAAACAATTGGACTCTAACAGAATAATGAACCAATTAATCAGCAATCATGTCTTAAGCACCAAGCTAGGGAACACATTGTATAGAGACCAGACTTGGACTCAGGGAGACCTGAGATCAAATGCAGCCTCAGGCAGTTACTGGCTATGTGACCCTGGACAAGTCACTTAAACCCCTGTTTGTCTCAATTTCAAAAGACCTGGGAACTTGTCCAACCTAAACTCGTAGAAAATCTAAAAGCTATAAACAAGGTTATATTTGGAAAAATTAAGAATTTCCTCTGGAATTTATTTTCTAGTTGATCTTGTGCAAATCTTTTCAGGTCTCAGTTCTATATCTATAGACCAATGGGTGAGTTTGAGGAAGTAACTTAATAACCAGGTGACTCAGTTTCTTAATCTGTAAAATGAAAGAGTTGCATAAATTCAGAATAGGTTCTGAAATCTCTTCCAGATTTATCTCACTCTCTCTCACTAGATGTCTCTCTCTTTCCTTTTCACTGTCTCTGTTTCCTATGCAAGTCCCCTCCTATATTAATGACCATTTATACCATCATTCATTTCTTGTGACATTTAAAGTCACTGAAATCCTAATGTACAATAGCTTGATTCACATTTAAAGTACCTGAAAAATACCAAAGAACTGCAGCGGGTCTCTAGGTAGCCCTGAAACAAAAACAGAATTCATCTGATTGGAACTGGTCCAACGACCTACAATCCCTTTCTTCCCTGTCCTTAGTTTCTGTTTGGTCCTCTGACAATCAAGTTTAACATCATCTGAGCCTCTAGTGATGCTGTTGGACGTAAGATTACTTTTAGCCTGTATAGTTCCCAATTTATAGTTTTCAAAATAGATTCCACATTTCCAAAGGTGTATATTTTGTTTATATTTCCAAATTGTGGCCATTTCCAGGGTTTGTTGTTTTTCTCTTGGCCATCTTCAATCATGCACATCTAAGACTTTTGAATGTGGTTGGAGGTAGTAGAATTTTTGGTTATGGTGGCCAGAGAAAATAGGGCACAAACAACCATGGAAATCGTCATTGGGCACACTTCCAAAATGAAAAGGTCAGGTTCTGGGTGAATTGGGGGGGGGTCGAGAACTCTTCACCCCTAGAAATAATCCAGAGGCAAAAGTCACCTTATTTTGAGGTTGCCTTTTTTTTTTCTTCCTTTCTCTCTGCCACAGGGACCAAAAATAACAATCCGGAGGCAATCTTAGCTACTTCTAGTCCGGAAGCCTCCACACTATGCCACTCAGACATCCCTTGCAAATGATTAAGATAGCCTTAGATGTGGGGAGGCTGTTTCTGATCCTCTTATCACAGAGTAAAGTGAAACATATTTGACTAGTTAATAAAAATGGAAGATGGAGTTACAGAGAGGGAAAAGGTCGCTCTAAAACCCAAACAAAGACCTTTTGGTCACACCCAGGAAGGACAAGCAAACCTTAACCTCAGAAACAGGGGGTGAAAACTTCCTGCTAGGAGCCTTTCCTAATTCCCCCTTTAATTGTCATTAGAGGTAGAGGAGGTGGGGGAAGGCCAACCTAATTCTACAGTCTGATTTCAGCTGCTAGGGAAAAGCAAAAACTTTTCCAGGTCCCAGCTCCACCGTGTAAGTCCATGCTTATCTAAGCAGCTGTAAAAGTCATTTCATATGTGAATGGGACAATCCATCAGTTTGCTGTGCTCATTCAAGAATGGTCAGTATATATGATTTTCGCTTCCCTTTGGAAATGAATTGCCTTTCATTTCTTTCTATGACTCCCTCCTCCCTCATTCAATTACTATGCAATTTTTTTTAATATTTGAGAATGCAGAAGCCACCTTAAAAATAATAGTATACTACAGGATTAGATGACTAGAAGAATCTAGATTTTACAAAGGATCATAGACCTAGTGTCTAAGGGAAGGATCTAAGAGGTCAATTTAGTCCAACTCCATTTATCTTACAAGGACTAGAGAAGGTAGATCTCTTGCCCAAGGTCATACAATTATTAAATGGTAAAAATGGAATTTGAATCTAGGCCTTTTGATCCCCCTTCCATTATGACTCTTTCCACTGCTTTATGCTGCCACCATCCAAAGGGACCTTTGCACAGCAGCCCCTTCTTTCTTTCTTTCTTCTTTTAGTTTTTGCAAGGCAATGAGGCTAAGGGGCTTGCCCCAGGCCACTTGGGCTAGGTAATTATTCAGTGTCTGAGGTCTGATTTGAACTCAAGTACTCCTGACTCCAAGGTCATTGCTCTATCCACTGTGCCACCTAGCCACCCCTTTCTTTTTTTTTAAATAATCCTAAATCCCATCCAATACCCATTTTAAACTTTTATGTGGAGCTTTTTCCCTGATTTCAGAAGCTGCTTGTCTTCCTTCTTAGAATGTAAATTCTTTGAAAGTGGTTACTGATCTATTTATTCATTGCATTTGTATACCTGACACAGAATCTGACACATAGCATAGTTCTTATTGCTAGCTTCTCCTATTTCTCATCCTTTCCCTAAAATTAGTCTGTCTTTACTTTGTATGTGTGTACGGGGAAAGCTGCTACTAGAAGCCAGATCTTCTAGGTTCTTTTCCACTGCCTCATATAACCATAGCACAGGAAATTGCTTAAAAAGGGCTAGCACTTAATAAATGAAGGGGGGGAAATACCATCATAAGCTGATGACAAGCAAAGAAGGCGTTAATAGTAATTCTTCTCCAACTTCACAAATCATTTCAGATGATTCAGATCAGTGTACTCCAATAAGAGATGAATTTGGAATCAGAAGACATGGGTTTGAATCCCAGCTCTGCACTTTCTATCCCTGTAACTTTGTCCCAGTTTTCTCCCCCTTAAAATAAGGGGCTTGAACTCAGTGACTTTTAACATCTCCTTCATCTCTGGATCTATGACCCTACTACCATTTTTCCATTTGATGGATATTCACGTTCTTAAGCCTAAAGAATGCCTTGGGCTAATAATAGAGCATCTTTTATCATTTCTTTAAGCAAAGAATTTTCAAGGAAAGAGAACTGAATCTGAAGATAAGGGACTACAAGTTGAATCTGGACTCTGCCATTTCCAGTTTATACAACTTTGAAAAAGTCATTTAAATGTTTTCAAGTCTAACTTTTTTTATATGTAAAGTGAGAATATTGATTGAGATGACTCCTTAGGTTTCTTCTTTCTCATAATAATTCTCTGCTCCTATAATTCACCAATTCTTACCTCTACAAACCATTTTTTCAACCACAATTTTCAGAGGTTTTATTAAAATCTTTCTATTCTTGAGAAATACTTCTCTCCTTATTTCTACCATTATATTTACCTTGAGCTCTCTTCTCTCTTATAAACAGAAAACATCCATTTTAGAAAGCTATGGAGTATCTAGGACTTTTATAATGAGGTTGTTTTAAATACTCAGAACATTCTCTTTGGCTTTACCTTGCTCTCAAGTGGTCCATTTCCTAATGTCCCCAGAGGAAGGGAACACATCATATTCAAGCCTAGGTTCTGATTTATGAATTTTGCAAATTAGTAATAAAGATACCAACAAAGTCCAAGTAGAAATGTTTCCTTGATAAGTGAAAGACTAGCAGAGCTGGCATTCTGGCAATTTCTAAGGCTGACCATGTTAATATGCCAAGCTATATAGGATTGAAGAATTATAAGAGACCATTGCTCAGTTGTTTGCAATAATGACCCCATTTTCTTGGCAGAGATACTGGAGTGGTTTGCCATCTCCTCTCTAGTTTATTTGACAGAAAAGGAAACTGAGGCAAACAAGGTCAAATGATTTGCCCAAGGTCATTCGGCTAATAGCATTTGATATCAAATTTTAGCTTAGGAAAAGGAGTCCTCCTGATTCCAGACATGGTTTTCTTATATCTACTGGGTCACCATCGATTTCCTCTATTTTACAGGAGGGATAATTGAGGTCTAGAAAGACTAAGTCACCTAAACCAAAGTAACATAATAGATTGCAAATGGTGGATTTGAACCCAAGACTTTGGACAGTATTCTTTCCATTGTACCATATTGGCTCATTGTAATTTTGAGGATTACCCACCTTTCACTCAAGTATTCACATGTCCTAATATGGTACCATGGCATTGTATTCACCCATAAACATTGTACATATCATTCTTTAACTGGACATCTCACAAAGGTCAAAGAAGCACAGAGCTTTTAAGAGTTGAAAGACTTCAATGGTTTTCTAATCTTAAAAGGCTAAAAGAAGAAAAAAAAATCCGTCCCTAAAATAGGCAAGTTGTCCTAACCTTTGTGTAGGAAGAACCATGACCTCCTGAAATGGTCCGTTCTATGATCTAATAGTTCAAATTGTTAGTGTTCCCTCATATAAAATAAAAATTTGGCTTTCTGTAACTTTACAGCCGAGATCTCAAATGTGTGGCCAGCAACACTTCTCGGTTTGATCCAAGCCAGATTAAACATATAATTGGGAAATATTTAACAAAATAAACACAAAAACAAACATAACATTACATTTTAAAACTAAGTCAATATACAAACCTCAGGGATCTTTGTGTCAGGATTAGTGGCTTCCCTTTTATGGGAGTTTGACACCAATGAATTATAATTTCATAGAATCATAGATATAGGGGAAGAAGGACACTTAGAGGTCATGAGGTCTAACCTGATTCATTTTACAGCAGAGTCTGAAGACTGAAGAGATTAAGTGACTTGCCCAGGTTCTCTTAATTAACAAATTTCTGACATGGAAGTTGAACCTAGTTCATCCTGATTGGGAGTCCAATGTTCTACCTATTATATTGTCCTGCTACATTCAGATCTTTGCATTCCATCTTCCACTACTGAAACTGCTATCATATGTCAAAAGAAGTTAACTGAGGCTGAGTGAGCAAAGGCTTTGGGATTTGAGGTCTGGACTTTTTTTTTATTTAATTCTGAACATAAGAAATAAAAAGAGGCATTTCAATAACAAAATGGGATAGGGGAAAAAGTTGCAACTGAAATTATAGATCAATAATGTACAATTTGCTAATCCTTTCAAACATACAACAACGTTGTTATGTAACTTTTTTTTTGCTTTCCCCCAAATATCAGTTCCTTCTCTGGATTCTTTATAGCACCTTTGAAGTTGATTTGGGTATTTTTACTAGAATGATTTGGTCATTCAAAATTGTTCTTAAAACAATACTTTCTTATTATATACAAGGTCCTCTTGGTTCTACTCATTTCATACTTCATTATTTCCTGGAAGTCTCTTCGTGCTTTTCTAAAATCATTGAACTCATTATTTCTTATAGCAGAATAGTATTCTATCATGAACATATATCACAATTTGGCCATAACCCAAATAACAGGCATCACCACAATTTCTACTTCTTTGCCACCACAAAGAAAATTATTAAATATTTCATACCCTGTAATTTCTTTTCCATTTTCTCTAATCATCTTGAGAAAAAGACCAATAGTGACATGGCTGGGTCAAAGGGTAGCTGCAGTTTAATAATTCTTTGAGCATAATTACAAATATCTCTCCAAAATGTTTAGATCAGTTTGCAGATCCACCAACAAGGAATTAAGGTCCCAATTTTTCCTTATCTTCTCAAATATTTATCACTTTTCCCTTCTTTCATTTTTGTCAATCTGATAGGTATAAAATTATATCAAGGTGTTTTAATTTTCATTTCTCTAATCAATAAGAATTTAGAGCATTTTATACGGTTATAAATTATTTTTATTTCTTCATCAGAAAACTGCCTATTCATATCCTTTGATCATTTATCATTTGGGGAATGACTCATATTCTTACAGTTGACAATATTCTGTATATATTTGAGGTATGAGGAATTTATCTGAGGTACTGTCCATAAAAAATTTTCTCCAATTTTTTGCTTTCTTCTGATCTTGTCTATCCCTATTTCATTTGTACAAACTTTTTGATTAAATGTAATCAAAATTATCCATTTTATAATCTATCCCTTCTTTATCCATGAATTATTTCCCAAGCCTTAAATCTGCTAGGCAATATTCTTCATATCTTCAAATTTTCTTGTAATCTATCTTTATATGTAGGTCATTTATTTCCATTTTGATCTTATCTTGGCAAATGATGTAAGATAATTTTCTGTGTCCAAATTCTGCCCGACTGCTTTCTAATTTTCCCGACAATTTTTTAGCAAATAATGAATTCTTATCTCAAAAACTTAAATCTTTACACTTGTCACACACTAAGTTATTAAATTCATTTGCAGCTGTCTATCCTGTCTATGTCTATGTCTATCCTGTTCCTTTCAGATCTACCTTTCTATTTCTTAGCAAGATAAGGTTTGATAATTACTGCCTTTTAATATAGTTTAAGATCTGGTACTGCTAAACCTCCTTCCTTTACATTTTTTTCAATTAGTTCCTTTGATATTCTTGACCTGGGGCCTAGTTAAAGGCAACACAGAATTTGAAGAGATAAACTCTAATTGAGGGAGTTAACGATTACCAGTTGGGGAAGTTTGGGGAAACAAAGATAGAGGAGGCTAAAGACCAGGTACATGCTGACTAAATTCTGTAATTGCTAGGCTTAGATTAGCAACCATCCTGGTCAGAGTCCAAGCATTGGGATGTGTGTAGGGAGACAAGAGATCAATAAGCTGGGATCACCAGAGCCAAAACCCCAGAATTTCAGGGGTGGCAGCACCTCTTCAGTAACTTTCTTCTCCACCCTTTAGAGAAAAAGAATCCCAACTATGATATGCCTTACAATGTTTTCCAGCACCTGCTTAACGACTTTCAAAGGATGGGGGAAAGTAAACAATGGTGGCAGTTATAAAGACAAATTTAGCCTGATATTAGTATAAATTAGTATACTGGAATACTTTGCCATCCTTATTGGAAGAGGAGGAGGAAGAAAAATGCATTTGGATATATAGGTAATGTAATAATAAATTATAATCAATAAAAAACAGTTTTAAATTAAATAAAAAATCCACTTGGACTTAGAAGTTCAGGAGATCATTGATTTAAGAATGGAAGGGAGTTAGGCTTCAATGAACTGACTCGCTTTTTACAGTTGATGAAACTAAAGCACAAGGGGAGAAATAATATACCCATAGTCATAAAGCTGGGGCAAATTCAAATGAGCATAACTCTATAAGCAAGTTACATAAAGAAGAGTAGGCCTATCATCTAGAAAGCCCAGCCCTTACGGGATAATGGAGGAGGCCTCTGCAAGAACACCCTAGTAATAGACCTCAACAAGAACTCAACAGGAGATGTGTTTCAGTCTCTGAATAACTATGAAGTATAGAGTTAGCAATAATCATAAGGAGGAGGTAAACCCCCCACTATTATGTTGGAATACATATACAAATAAACATATAAGAATGTGTATATTATATATATATATATATATATATACATAAAAATTCTGAATAAATACACTAACTGTATAATCCTGGGCAAGTCATATCACCTCTCTTAGCCATAAAATAGTATCTATCTCATGGGATTGTTATGAGGATCAAATGAGAACATAAACACAGAATTTTGCAAATCTTTTTCTTTAAGGTTTTTTTTTTGCAAGGCAAATGGGGTTAAGTGGCTTACCCAAGGTCACACAGCAAGGCAATTATTAAGTGTCTGAGACTTGATTTGAACCCAGGTACTGCTGACTCCAGGGCAGGTGCTTTATCCATTCCACCAACTAGCCACCCCTTCAAATCTTAAAATACTACATAAATGTTAGTGATTATTATATTTTCTGAATCAAATATTGAAATAAACCTGATGATCTTAACAAAAGGTTTTGTTTATTCATAGACAAAGTCAAAAAAGCATATTTCTGGAAATAAATAATGTCCCAGGAAGCATGAATGCTATATTATTCCCCGTACTATATATATATATATATATATATATATATATATATATATATATGTATATATACATATATATATATATGTATGTATATATACATACATATATATATAATCTGCCTTAGAAAATGGCTCTGAGATGATAGAAAATATATATAGATGTAGATAGATAATGTTCCAAGAAGCATGAATGAGATATATATATATAATCTACCTTAGAAATGGCTCTGAGATAACATGGGAATACACACACACACACACACACACACACACATATATATAGAGAGAGAGAGAGAAAGAGAGAGAGCTACATATATATAATATATATGTATAATAAAGTATTCCTAACTAAAGTTACTAGGTATTGATTTCCTAGACCTCTTAGGATATGTTTTTCCCTTTTTATTTTTGAATTTTAAAGGAGGCCTTCTGAAAGTATGTTTTCACTCTAGTGAATGTCTATCAAGATGGCAGAATGGCACGGGAAATTTTTTTGGACAGATGGGTCTACTGGCTTGGATGCATGATCCCTTAATTTAAAAAATTTAAGCAAATTGAAGTGTATAAAGTGGCTGTTTTATACGAGTCATCATCCTAGGCATAGGAGTGCAAAGATAAAAATACTGCTCTCAAGTTGCTTTGGTTCTCTACTGAGAATGAAGACATAAGACTAGGTTATCTCTAAGGTCAGAGTACCGTTGATTTAGAGGGGAAAGGGACATGGGTCAGCCCTCTATAATATTTACCTAAGTCATTAAGATTGGAAGACCACAGGCCTCCTAGGGTAACATAGGGGACAATTTTGCCCCTATTGTCTTTGGGAATTACATCATTTCCTCTCACACATAAGATGTGTTGGGTAGTAACCTCCGGAAAACTGAACTCCAATAAAGTTAATTCAATTTAATATTATAAAAATTAACCAATCAATCATTTTATCACAGTGGATTGTCAGATATATTACTAATAGAGATGGACACTTGTAATTTCTTGGGTATAGTGAACTTTCAGTTGAGGAAATGACCTTTTTTCAATGCAAGTCAAGACAATCTCTGAAATTTATAGTTGGAGAATTGTCCAGAGCACAGAGAGGTTAACTGACGACCTCTGTGGTCAGATCGCTAGAATGTATAGGGAATAGGACTTGAACCCACATCTTCCTGGATCCAAGGCCAGAGCTATTTCCACCACGTAAGGATGTTTCTCCTACTTTGTTTAAAAGCAAAAATGGCTATATATTATATATATATATATATATATATATATATATATCCACACACACATATATCCACACACATATATACATATATATACATATATATATATGTATATATACACACACACACACATATATATATATATATATATATATATATATATATATATATATATATATATATATTTGGATGGCTAAAATTCCTTCAACACTCTTCTCCATCAAATAGTCCATACCCTAGTCCATACTCTTATTACCCCTCCCCACCCTGGATTATTGCCAAAAACCTCCCAATTGATCTCCAGGCAGCAAGTCTCTCCCTTCACCAATCCATACTTCACCTCCACGCAATACTCAAAGAGATTTTCCTAAACTTCAGGTCTGGCCATATCACTGTCCTCAATAAAAAGCTCTATTGCCTCCAAGATCAAATACAAACTTCTCTCTGATATTTAAAGCCTTTCAGAGTGACTCCCACTTCCCTTCCTTTCACACTTTCTACATTATATGTTATTCAATCTTGAGGTTTCTATTCTCTCACATTGGTTCTCTATTGTCTATAACTGGAATGTCCTACCTCTGTCTCTTAAGAGTCCCCACCTAAAGACAGAGACAGACACACACAGAGGGACAGACATACAGAGAGAGACAAACTGTATTTTCATACAGTTTGTATTTACTTAGGTAGGTGGTGCAGTGAAAAGAGCATTGGTCTTAGATTCAGGAGAACAGAGGTTTGAATCTGGCCTCAGACATTTGCCTCTTATTAGCAGTAAGGCCTTGGGTAAGTCACTTAAGCCGGATTGTCCTGATTCCTATCTGGCCACTGAATCCAAATGACTCTGGAGGAGAAAGTGAGGCTGGTGACTTAAAACAGCACTCCCTCACTCAAATCCAATTCACACACTTGTCATGGTATTACCTCCCTGATGCTGTGGTCTTCTTTAAAAATGAAGGATGAGGGGTGGCTAGGTGGCCCAGTGGATACAGCCCCGGCCCTGGAGTCAGGAGTACCTGAATTCAAATCCAGCCTCAGACACTTCATAATTACCTAGCTGTGTGGCCTTGGGCAAGCCACTTAACTTTACCGCCTTGCAAAAACCTAAAAAAAAAAAAAAAATAAACACACACACACAAAAAAAAAAAAACCAACAAAAATGCAGTACAAACATTACCTCTTCTGGTACTACTGTCCCAACTCACTCACATGAATGGGCTAAGATCCCAGAAAGCAGCTAACTATTGCTCTCCTCAAGATTCTAGAGGTGTTTTCTGCTACTGTTACTTATATTGGTTATCAGAGAATAGTATCAATTAAATTGGGGGAGGAGGCATTTACTGAAGTTCTTTGGCAAAAACAGTAGTTAGAAAAACATTGCCCCCAAACCAAAGGTACTCTTCCCCCCCCATATACAAAAGGTCCCTGGGGAGATGAAAATACCAACATTCAACACCTATATGTATTCATGTTATTTCCATCTCTAGAATGTAAATTCCTTGGGGTCAAGGAGTAGCTGCTTGTTTTCTTGGAATTCCAGTGCCTGGAATTTTCTTTGTTGAACCAGATCTGTGATTTCAATATTATGAGGAACTTCCAGTGAAACAATTGAGTCTCTCAAGTAAGGTGATAGGTAACTTAGCATCTTAGAGAATTGCCTGGATGACCCAGAGAAGTTAAGAAATTTGCTAGTATCTTCTGAAGCTGAATTTGAAGCAAGGACTTTTTGACTCCCAGTTTGGTACCATGTCTCCTACACCATCTGTTCAGATGCCATGCAAGTAGAGCAAAGGTCTTAATTGATGAATGGCCAATAAAATTCAATCATTACAAGAGGGATAGTCAAATCAATCATTCTCACAGCTCTTTTATTGCATGGTGCCCTACCTCAAATAGCTGACCAATTGGAAAATAAGCAACATAGTCATTCAAAAGCTCACTTATCACTTGCCCAGAAACTTCTTTTGGAAAAAAAAAAAAGTAGAGCGGAGCAGCAAAAGAAACTCTGAATTTGGAGTCAGGAAACATGGGTTCAAATCCTGTTTCTTTGCCTATGGCCTTAGGTGTCCTTGGACAAGACATCTCTCTGAGTCTCAGATTCCACGTATGTAAAATGAGGCAATTTCTAAGAGCCCTTAGAGATCAAATTCTATGATCCCACCATAAATAACATGGGAAGATCTTTGCTGAGAACTCAAAAAGCATTTTAGGTTTTTTTCTAATGGACCATATTTTGCTTTGTACCAGATACATTTGTGTTGATTGCAGAGAAGTGTTTTTAAAAACATCACCTGGTACATATATGGAGACAAAATCAAATGAAGTGGTCTTGCTGCAAGAGTATTGATTGCACTGGTAGCTCTGAAATATCAGACAAATCAGGATGGGTTCATTAAGAGTGATTTAGAAAGTCACAGACAAGAGATGCATTGGTGTCCAACTCAAATAGAAATGAGATACCTACAGACTGTGGATTAATAGAAAAACCACAATTAATATTGTCTGGGTTGTATAGTATTTTTATTTATTTTGTTAAACACTTCACAATTATGTTTTAATCTGTCTGGCCCTACTCAGGCATTACTGTAGGCTTCATCATATAGACTACTAGCTATGAGTTTGACATATCTGGTATGGAGTCAGGGAGACCTAGTTTCAAATTTAAAAAGTCATGTGAAACAAATCTCTTTCTGATCTTAGAGATTGAACTAGACTCCCTTAGAACCTGGCAAATGATTATCAACTGACTCTCCACAAAAAAAAAAAAAGGAAATAAAAATAAAAAAAGATACAAGTGACACACTTTTAAATTTAATCACCAATATTTTCTGCATGACTTAAATTTAGAAATCAACAAAATAAGAAACTGTCATTTGTAGCATTTGTCCATTTGTAAGGGGTCCATGCTCACGATGCAAATTTCACAACTGCTTCTCCCAAATTTGAAAAGTTAATTCCAGCACGCACGTCATACAGATTAAATTAACAATAGTATGATTTTCAAATGAGAACTAGTAGCTTCTTACCTTGATCTTAAATGAAACAAGTCCATCTACCCTTTCAGGCCCTCAACACTGCAAATTACAGAGAACAGGCATTGGTAGAAGTTTTTCAATGGGAGTTCCCAAATGCTGAAATTTCAGTTAGAAATCTAAAAAAAAAAACATACTAGGTGACTGAAATAGAAAAAGAAAACAGTCCTGATTCCTATTTTTTATTTCAAGGTATAACTATTAGTCCCACAATGAAACAGCTTATTAAAAAGTGAAACTATCAATTCGACAAATATATGATTTCATCTATCTGTGAGATGTTGGCCCAAGAGGCTTGACTGGGTTGGTCACAACTGAGTGATTTCCCAGCTCATTTGACTTAGTTCTGTGGTCAGTATAGGGACACCAAACCATACTACCCAAACAAACTCTCTGAAAGAAGCTTTCTTGTGGTGGGAGACCTCAAATTGAGTTGAATTCTTACCTTCTATATTTCACGATTATTTCAGGTAGGCACGAAGAGGGGAAGTCATCATAAGAGCAAGCTTAAAATCACTTCCAAGTTAGTCTTTGGATAAAGGCGGCCTCCCCCAAAGGAGTTTGTTTGTTAATTGCTTTGGTCCACTTTACAAGGTCAAATCCATTCTCCTAATGATGAATTTCATCTGTTCTGGTGGAGAAAGAAATGTTTTCTTTCACTTCTACGTGTGGTAAGAGCTCATTCATCTCTGTAAGTTCTGAAGAGAAATCTAGCTACATCAGAGGGAGAAGAAGTATTCAGAGGGCAACTGATGGCCAGTAAGATATATTGAATTCACTTTCCTGGGACAGACATTCAAATGGTAACAAGTGATAGAAAACAGCTCTATATTTCAGCATGATGTGTGTTCTCTCCTGATGATTAAACCCCCTGTGGGCCATCTGCGTTTAATGGGTTAGAACTACTTTGTAGCTGTAGTTTTTTCCTTCCCTCACTCTTATTTATTTGAGGGGAGACCAAACTGCACTCTTTAAAAAGTACAGCATGTAAGAAACCCTGCCAAGAGACTCAGAAAGAAAAAAGGCAAATTTATTGCCCAATGTTGTTTTAAGCATTTAGCCGTATAAATAAGGAGTGTAGATAAATGTGTACATGTGGACGCATAAGTGACTCTCTGTTTATCTCAGTTACATTATTTGCCTAAATCCCAAAGCAGAATTAAACCAATTAGTTTACATCATGGCTAATGCTGTCCCTCAGTTGAGCTTTTAGGGGACGTGCAGAACTGATATTAGACAGGAGATGGTGTTCTTTCTCTTAATAAAGGTAACACTTTGGAGAATGGGAGAAGGTGATTCGAGTCACTTGAGCAATGATTAAAATCAGGAACAAGTGTGAAGCCTATTGAACCCAAATTGGCTACACACTACTATTCCAAAGGATATAATTGAGTTGTCCTTCGCACTTTGATATACTGATGAAATTCATGCTTCTATTTATGTGGCTTTGTGTTTCCAGAAACCTCACTCTTTATGGACATCTCATTAGTCTTCATCATGGTTTAGAAAAATAGGCAGTGATAGGGAGACACTGTCTGGGCATTGACTTGTGAGGTGAGACTGCTCATCGACGACACATCTGGGAGTAGAAACAGCTGCCTTTTCTGCCAATGAATTTATCTCAGACAGAATCAATGGGAAGGATAGCATGTGGGGACTTTTAAATCTAAAAAATCCTTCACACGGTTGCAAATGTTAAAGTGATTTATCTACCTACATCTGTATGACCTAGTGATTCTCTCGATACTCATTTTCCATTTTTAAAGGATGACATTGAGCAGCATTTTTGCTTTGGGTCTGCCATATGTATTCATCTGTCCTTTTTCCCCTGCATATTTTTTAAAAGAAAATTAAGGGGGCAATGTTTTCCTTGCATAATGTCCCCTCACCGACTCTTCCCCCCTGCTTTGAACAGAAAATATCTACAACAAAAGGCTCCTTAGGGACTTTAAAAAACATCAATCAATTTCACAGCTGGAGGCAGAAGGATCTAGATAAGAGTACAGCAATTCTTCAATTAAATCACTGGTTGCAACTTGGTTTTTCCATTAGGGAACAATTTTTTTTGTTATAAAATGAAAGAAATTTAGTCTTCCTAATGAAAGGCAAAGGGTTAACCAAAAGAAACAACAAGCACATTTTTTTTCTTTTCTTTTTTACTTTTATGGATTCTGCCTCTCATAACTTCAGCAATGTCCCTCGTTTTCATCTTGGTCCAAAGATCAAGGCAGGCAAACCAGGGTAATGGTTTCTTCTTAAACGTAAAAGTCTTTCTCCTCTGGAATTTTTTTTGTCATATTAAATAATTATAGTCAGACACCATGAAATAACAGATAAAAGAACCATTCACGAAGACAGTAAGATCTGTGTTCAAGTTTTGCTTCTGACACAGTGGCTATTTGACCCTGAAAAGTGATTTAGGCAGATCTCTAAGAATGAATTGCAAAAAAAAATATACTGACCTGCATTGGTAGAGAGAATTTCCTCACTGAGGAGTTATCCATGACAATTAAATACCTTATCTAACTCCTATTCCTAAAGCAAGTTTTGTTGGGCGACAGGGGGTAGACAGTTCAGTTGGATACAGCACTTACTGAAATAATGTGGGAGAAATATGTCTTCTTAGAAATGATTTTGTGGGGGCATATTTGTGATTTCTTTGAGTGCTCATATTCTGTCATTTCTTGTCTCCCTCTTTGTATCCTTGAGGGACTACCATGATAAGCTTGAACATAGTACATAATCATATAATATGTAATATAATATATTATGATATTATGATATATAATATAATAATCATGTAATAATAATATAATAATACATAATCATAATAAATGTGTGTTGATTTTGCTTTTCTCTCATTTTAGTGTGCCAGAAACCCTATTCCCTGAATCGATAGCATCTTCCTCCTAAATTACTGCATGCTTTTTAATCTTTGAAATGACTTTAGAATCTCTCCTTAATCCCACAGAATATAAACTCCTACAGGCAATGGATGTTCTATAATTTTTCTTATTTTCTTACATAGTAAGCATTGGTTGATCCCCATATTTTCAAAGACCCAGATCTTTAACCATTTGGGGGTTTTTACACCTTTTAATTTTTTTTTTGTTTTTGAGAAAGAATCATTTGCAACTGGCACTCAATCTTTGATATAATTTCTTACAAAACTATAGACCTGAAAATATTTTCACCTTCCTGGTAACATCTTTTCTATCTTATTCATTCCTCTTCAGGGAAAGAGCAATCAAAGATTAGTTGTGTTTCAAGGTGGTGATTGGTATAAAAAGGGAGACTAGAGGAAAGATGGGTTTATGGGGTGGGGGTGGGGAGAGATTAATTGAAGAAAGGAGACCAAAGATGCAAGAGAACCTTTTAGAACCTTTTCGTCATTCTTGTTCTGCGCAAAATTATGAAGGGGGGGTGGTGAAACTAAGACTCGCCATGTTATGGTAGTTAGGCTTTGAGTAAGGAAGGCTCAATGGTTCAAATCTCCCTTCACATAATAGCTAGGTGACCTTGGTCAAGTCACTTATCTTCTCTGACCATCCTCATTTGTAAAAGTTTCCTTCCAATCTACATTTACAATCCTACGCCACTTGATGTTTGTTCAAATTTTGGTGCACTTTTCATTTCTTCTGCATCCTTTAACCTCAATCACTTTTCCTGGATCCCACTTTGCCCATTCTACCAGCTGATTCAGAGTCCCTAATTTGATGATCTGTTCACACCTGCACTTCTTAGGTAGCAACTTTTCCTCATCAAAATTGACCAGTTACTATGTCCCAGGCCATTGAGATCCTGCTTTATGGCAGACCACACATTCCACAATCTGACTGTAACCAGACTTCACATTACTCCTCTTTACATTCTCTACGCTCCAGTCCAAGCTAGTCTGGTTCTTCCCAGAATTTAGCATTCCATCTCATGCCTACATTGCACTTTAAAGTTTGCAAAGCATTCTGTGTATTATAATATTTGAACCTTCCCACAGTCCTTTGATGTAGGGGGTATTATTTCCCACACTTTAAAGATAAAAAAATGAAGCTTGAGAGAAGTTAAGTGATTTGCCCAGAACCATACAGTTAGTATTAGAACTCACGTACTTTTGACTGCAAAGCCAGTTTTCTTTCTTTTGCCTTTAATTTAATCAGTGATCTGACAGATTAATCCCTAATCCAAGTATTCTTAAATATGTGTATCAATGTATGTGTGTGTGTGTGTGTGTGTGTGTGTGTGTGTGTTTCCTGAACTTAATCTGGGAAGTTTTTATGTGAATAAAATAAAATACAAAGGATTATAAACAAAAGCAATTATATTGTAATAATTATAAACTATTCTTTAAAAGTTTGTAGAACCCCTGTCTTAACTACTAGTTTATTAGATAGTTATCTATTTTCTTTTTTTATTGGGCCTTCTATGGAAGGAATTTTTTGATCCACAGGAATGTATTTAATGGAGGGAACTTCGGGCGGGATTACAAGCTAGTGCAAAAGATATTTTGGGCCAGACTGGTCTGGCATAACTCCATATATGTAGCTCCTAGGTAGCTAATTTCCTATTTCAATGATTTGAAGAGATTGATTTTTGCATTAAAATTGCTGCTGATCCTCCGGATGATTTTGCTTTAATCTTAAAAAACTTGTGTCATGGAAGAAAAATCTGAAGAAAATATCTGAACTACAAATTATGGGAAGATACATGTTAAAAAAAAAATCCCCTCCCAAGTTGAGGCAGAAAATGTAAAGCAGTTCTGAAAGAAAATAGCAGCCTATTAACTCAATTCCATCCCAGACTTTTAGGTTTTTTTTAGATTATATAACACCCCATGTTCAAGGAAGGGTTGCTTTGATTAATTAGCAACTCTAGTGATTCAATTTGTCCATACCTGAAGCCAAGACCAAAATTCAGGAACAGATAGATTAGGATGAGAAATGGTCATATATATATAGTAATTTATTTTAAAATGTCTCACTGAAACCAAAAAGAAAAAAATATGGTTATAAAACACTTTAAAGTTTGCAAAGCCTTTTTACAAACACTATCTTTTTTGAGCCTCACAACAATCTTCTGAGTTAATAATTCTTCCCATGTTGCAGATAAGGAAACTGAGGCTCAGAAGAGGTCATTGACTTGCCCAAATTCAATCAATCAAAAAGTAGTTAAGTGCTTACTTTGTGCTAATCAGAGTGCTAAGTAATGGGTAAGCAAAAGAAAGTTAAAATTGCCCTTAAGAAGTTCAGTTTTTAATGGGGGAGACAAGTAAGTAGCCAGTTATAAACAGGGTGTGAAGTTTGACTTCACAGAAACTTTTGGGACACCCAATACAGGTAAAGAATAGAAGAGAGGTTTATCTTATGAAGAAGGCACTGCAATTTAGGGAAATCAGAAAGGCCTCCTGTAAAAGGTCAGATTTGAGCTGAGACTTGAAAGAAACCAGAGAAGCTGAGAAGCTAAAGTCAGGAGCAGGCCACAGGCAAGAGAAGGAGTGTTGTGTGGGAGGAATAATAAATAATTCACATAGCTAATGCATGTTAAAGGGAAGATTTGAACCCAGGTTTTTCCAACTCCAATAGACTATCTACTGCATCAGAAAACATTTGACTCTATCTTGCATGGATAAGATATGAATTGTTGGATCATAGATTGATTTAGGAAATGCCTGTAAATCCCCTTAAAGAAGTTTATTCCCTTAAATGAGATCATTTATTACTTTATGCAAATCCCCAATTCTTCCACTATGTGAACTTGGACAAATTCCTTCAACTTCCTCAAACTTCATTTCCTATAAAATAACACAGTTGGGCTAGACAAAGAGATCTCTAAATCTTGGGGGTAAAGAAGTAAATTGTTAAAATTCTGGATTGTATCCCCACCAGATTAAAATGTAATTGGGAAGTGATTAACAAAAGAAATAAAAACATAACATATATATGTAAAAATATGTAAAAATAAAACATAGATAATGTTAATTTCTCATTTTCTAAGGCAATATATAGTCTTATCTATGGTTTACTGATCTACTCTATATTTTCATTTGACAACACTGGAAGGTCTGGGATCCCTAAATTTACCATCAAAATAATCTTTCTATATTTTTAAAAGTAATTTCAGCTTTCCTACTAACAACCATTATTGTTCTTATCTGTGTTTCTTTGGGCAAGTCACTTTACCTCCTTGATCTCAGTTTCCTCATCTATAAAATGACTGGGCTAGACAACAATACTTCTGAGGTCCCTTCTGGATCTGAATCTACTATCCAATAATATACTTACTCCAACCATTAGCATATAATATTATGCAAGAGAGATTACAAGGTCCAAAACCTACGCAATATAATTCCTGAATTATAGGAAATCATTTCTAAGATTTCATTTTATGCACAATTTCCACATGCCGATTGTATTACAGTCTGGTTCTCTCTTAAAAACTTACCCATAGGACATCTTTGTTGTAAGACTACAAACTGAGTGGTAGGCTGGCAGAAGGATTGTGTTATAGCAGAAGGCAGGAAAAGTTAGGGGAAAGGGTAAGAGAAGAAAAGTATAAATGGCTGTTGTGCTCTTTTAACAATGGTTGATGTTAGAAGAGAGTCTTTTTTCCCTTCATAAGTAAAAGGATCAGCAATTTGACAGAGGTCAGGCAAGATGAAAAGCTAGGAAGGATATGTTTCTGCAATTTATATACACAATTGAATGAGTTTACTCAGAGTTATAAGGGTTAAATAACTACATCAACCTTGTAAGATAACAAGAACTTATGAAGAGTGAAGACCAGGATCCCAGTCATTTTTTTAATTTTTGTTTGTTTTTACTTTTCTATAAAATGAGTGGGAAAAACCACCCCCCCTTAAAAAGAAAAAAGAAAGTAACTGCACTTTTAAATAACTCAGAAATATGTTCTCTAACAATATTTCACTTTATTTTTTTTGAGGCAAACTTAAATCCTTGCCCTCATTGACCATTAATTTATGTTTCATCACAGAATCCAAACATGAAGCAAAATGATTGTAGAGGGTTTATGTAAATCACCTTTTTAAAGTGAAGAAAATATTGCTGAAGAAATTTAGGAATAAAATCATTAGAGAAGCAAACAGTGAACTGGCCTGAAATATTTCCATTATCAACATTGTAAGAATAATAAACATATGGTAGGAAGGTGCATTATCTGGCCTTTCTGGGCTAGTAAGATCGTAACTGAAACTCTCTTGGTTGTTGTTAACATATGAAATTTGCTATGTAGAGTTTTGTTAGCCTGGGGCTAAAGTTTGAAGGAACTCAAGAATTAAAAGGGAATAAAAATATTTTAGGGTTCTTAAATTTTTCTGGAAACTTTTAAGTTAGAGAATTAAGACAATGAAGAAAAGAGTTTCCATTTGAGAAAGTTCAATCCTTAAAAAAAATATATTCCAAAAGTTTTATCTTCTCAGTTCAACTCAATTTCTACAGTAACACATTCTCACATTTTTTTCCTAATGGGGGGGGGGGGGGAGGATGGGAAACTTTCTTTTGAATCACAAAACTTTCTAACCACATCCCTAAAAAAAAAAAAAGTTAGACATGAGAAAAGGTTTTTTTTTTTACTCTTGATTCCCAGGGCAAAAGTTAAGAAGTTCATTTTGGGGTAACAGAGAAGAAAACATGAACACCCAGAGCAATAAAGACAAAAGTTTATTATGAAGTCAGGGCATGTTGGTTTAGGATGTCCCTCATCTCGATCATCTGTTTGATTTAAAATTTTATTACAAAAAGTCATGTCTATTTATTATAAATATTTTCCTAGTGAAGAGGGGGTACTTTAGAGGGCTAAAATATTATTTCTCTGGAATTTAATCTTTCTTATTTTATTCCTTCATGTCCTAACAGAAGAAAAAAGGGCTCCTTCCCCTTCCTCCCTCCCCCACTCCACCCCCCTCACCCCTCAAAGCTAGTGAAACCAGCAAGAAGATTCAAGGGGCAAACAAAAAACTGCATCCCAGGCTAATCACAGCCATTCAAGTCCTCTACAATTCAATTAATTTACTTTGCCTTTATGAACTTGGGAGACTGACTTGTTACTTTCAAGGAGGCTGACATTTCACTCATCTGAAAAAGCTTGGAATGTGACAGGGGAAAGGGAGGAGAAGTAAATCAAAGGAGTTAGCAATTTTCCAGATGCAAAGTTATTTTTCTTCCCCCAACAGGAATTTGAGTAAGACTTTTCGGACATTTTCATTCTTTATGTGAAATAATGGTGGCTCGAGGGCCAAAGGTAGGAGAGATTCAAAAGGAAACACACAGATAATGTGTGTGCATGTGTGTGCATATCTACATATCTACATACATTCATATGTGTATACATATTCCTTTAAATAGACATAGGACACTGACTATAAAACATTTTAATAATAATTTTTAAAAACACTTTACTTTCCTCTTTGTGCTATTTATTTATTTGTTTGAAATCCCTCATCAGATAGGGTTTTTTTTTCTCTTCAATTTGAAATCACCCAATTACTTAAATCCACAGAAAGATATTTAGAAAAATTATCATTGGAATTAGATATGAACTCAGTACCAGTATATTTTGATTATCACCCTTGACCACATCGGTTCATATGCTGACCCCAAATCTCCTGCAAATGGTGTTCTTTTTGAGTAATAATTCTTCATACAGTGTAAAGGTCCTAAAACAGATTTAAAAAACTCTTTGAAAATCTGAATAGCAAAGTGTCAGCATGGAGGAGTTATGCCCACCAGGATGGGGAATGAGAAGAGGAGACAAAAATTCAATTCCCCCAATACCCTATTTCAGTATTTACTTGCTCCACTGAAATTTTTCCCAGTGGATTTCTTCCTCCTTCTCTATCGGATATTAATTTATAGGGAATTCCTTAGTATGAAACAGTCACATAAATCAATCTCTAGCAAAGGTTTTTGTTTAATGCGTTTATTCTTTTAGCAGGTTTATGATCATATTTCATCGATTGGTACAATTAAAGGCTTTACCACTAAACAGGACTGGTTGAAATCTGTGAATGGTAAACCAATTTAGTCCCTCTACAGATTCGTTCTTAGATTTTATTGTTAAATAATATTAGTATTCATTGTAAGCTGGCCTCCCTGTCTAGTCTGACCTTTCACAATCTCCCCACGCACAGCAGCTTACTGTTGCATCCTTTAAATATGAGAAAGAAGAATGTTTTTTTTTTTTTGCTTTGCTATGAAAAGAAAAATAAAGGGGTACTGTATATTACATGGCCCATGAAATATTGGCGGTGTGCTCTTTGGCCTTCATTCGAAGGACTGCGATGCTGGAAGACCTCCTTTCAAACTCTGGCTTTGTTTCAAAGGCATGTCCATTGGTGGCCCCAGAGAGGAGAGAGTCAGTGAAAAAATTGTTGAGGGGTACATGGCCAAACTGATTCTGGTGGTTTGAAAATCCCGTATAACCGGATTCTGTCCGAGGCGAATGAGAATATGGGGTCATACAGGAGGAAGTATCACGTGGCAACATGCAGGAGGTAACCACTGAACCACCAGTTGCATTTCCTGCCCACATATTGTTTTGAATCTGCAATAAAGAAAACAAAGAAATGCATAAATAGATTTGTGAAGTTTTGTTCTTTTAGTTTTTTGGGTTTTTTTGTTTTTGCATCTTGAACTTTTCAGTTACTGAATGAGCATGGTCCCTAGTCTACTGATGGCCTTTTTAAAAAAAAAAATACTGAGCAATGATTGAAAATTTTCAGTATACAATATTTGCCTCATACTCATTTTACTTTGATGGAATCCAATAAGCTGTAAATTTGACTCTGTGAAATGCAGATTTCAGTTGGTTCAGCCTCAAGAAGCTAAGATCACAGGTTTAGAGCAGCAAGGAACTTATGAATCTAGCCCTTCATTTTACAGAAAAGGAAAAAAAAAGTGTTTTATAGCACTTTAGTGACTTCACTAAGGTCACACAATGGGAGTCAGAATTCACACACTAAAATCAGTCTGATGTTCTTTCCAGTATCCCTTTTATATTACTATTTTAAAAGAAACAGAGAACATATAGAAAACATTTCTTTTTTGTTATGGGGATTGGGGAGAGGGGCTCAACCTGTGATTTCACTAGAGTGGGGAATTCCTGCTATCAATGATCCATTCATATCCTTTGAGGTCAAAGGGAGTTTTAAAATATGACTTTCTAGACAAAATATGAGTGAGCAATTTTCCTAGTGTTCTAAAGCAGCTCCTCTGTGGTGTATATTCTGCTAGAAAATGCTCCTAACACAAGAGTGGTGTGCTCTCTAAAAGTCTTGGCTATCACAGGCACTTGACTGAATAAATCTTAGCCTTTTTTCATTATCTTGGACACTCTATCACCTTCAAGACAGAGCTCCTCGAACCCTTACAAGTGTACATTTTCCAGACATTTGTTCTATGATTTATGGAATATGCTGTAAAGTGTAACTGACATAAGAAGGATCAGAAGTAAGAAATATTTGAAATATTACAAATCTGAAATAGCAAAGCAAAATAGAGAAAATCATGGAGGCATTCTGAAAAGAACATAAAAATAATAATAAAATTTTTATACAATTCTACAGGAAGAATGACTTAATGTAGAATTTCCTGTTCAAGAATTTTATAGCTCAAATTGGTTTTTTTTTGTTTTTTACTCTTTTAAATTTTTTTCAAATTGTTATTAAAACGGAAAGTGAAGAATTATACACTGGATTATTGAAATTAGCACCAGTAGAATACAAGTTTCCTGAGAGTGTTGTACTCCCCCCCACCCCAGTACTTCCAAAAGACCTGATACAAATTAGGCCCTTGATAAAAAAAAAAATGTTGAATTTCATCAAATTGAGCACAACCCCCCTCTCCCCTACTTCCTGAAACTGTTCAAATATAAGGGCAACTGAACAAATGTAGAGTTTGGATGGAATGGAAAATTTAAAGTGAAAACATAAGGGATAAATTCAGCAGTGTGCTGGTAAATGTTTAGGAACTGTCTCTGGGAAAAAATGCACATGGGACACACTCCTAAACTTAATCTGTAGTATTGATATTTTCTCCCTCACTTTCTTAGGTCTCCACAATCAACAAAACAAGGAGTTAAGCTTTGATATGGGGGATTTGCAAAGTGGAAATGCTTACACTGAAATTTTTACAAAGAATTTGTTGAATTCAAGCACACACCCAGGTAAATGTTTCATTTATTCCTTTTTGGATTGTTTATTTTCATTTGCTTTGTAAGGCAATTGGGGTTAAGTGACTTGCCTAGGGTCAGGCAACTAGTCTGAGGGTTAATTTGAACTCAGGTCCTCCTAACTCTACTTAACAGCCCCTAGATAAACTATTTTTAATAGATTGTTTCTTTTTTGCAAGGCAATGGGGTTAAGTGACTTGCCCAAGGTCACACAGCTAGGTAATTATTAAGTGTCTGAGGTCACATTTGAACTCAGGTCCTCCTGACTCCAGGGCCGGTGCCCTATCCACTGTGCAACCTAGCCGCCCCCAAATAAACTTTTAAATGAAGGGAAGAAATGAGACCTGGAATACATTTATCAGAAAGCGTAGAGGGGGAAACAAGGCGACATAACTGAACAAGTTGCTACCATTATAGTATATTCAGACTTAGGCTAAAAAACACGTATATGCCTATTATACATCTAAAACTCTATTAGGTATTGTTTCGTTGTTGTGGTTCAGTCATTTTCAGTCAGGTCCATTCTTTGTGATCCCCTTTGGGATTTTATTGGCAAAGATAGAGAATTGATTTGCCATTTCTTTCTCCAACTCATTTTACAGATGAGGAAACTGAGGCAAACAGTGTGACTTTCCCAGAGTCACACAGCTAGTCAAAAGTCAAATTTGAACTCAGGAGGATGAGTCTTCCTTACTCCAAGCCCAGCACTCCATTCACTGAGCTAAAGAACTCTCCAGCACTAGGTATTCTGTATACAAACAAAAAACAAAACAGTCCCAATCCTCAAGAAGCTTACATGCTAAAGGGAAATATAGAAAAATAAGAATTCCTAGCTTGCATTGAACCTTTAAGGTTACAAGGCGCTTTACATATATTATCTCATTCGATCCCTGCAACAATCATGTTAGCAGTTATTAACCCAATTCGACAGAGGGGGAAACTGAGGTTGAGAATGATTTCAGTGACTTGCCCAGACTTCATACAGCTTGCAAATATCTGAGTCAGGATTTGAACCTAGGTCCTACTGACTCTAATTCCAATATACTTTCCAATGTGCCACCTATATAGTATCCTGGCTATTTCATCTGTTCACAGATAAATACAAAAAGGGGTAAAATAAATATAAAATATTTTAAGAGGAGTTGATTATGCAACAATAGAATATAATAAATGGAGATTGTTTTCCGTTTTTACATATTTAGATTTTTAAAATCAATACAATCAGAAATTCACGTAAGAATATTTTCAGTTGGAATATATGTATGTCTATATATATGTGTATGTGTATATGTGTATGCATATTCATATTGACTTATATGTGGATAGATGGGCAATCAGAGAGAGAGCGAGAGAGCAAGAGAAACAGAGAGAAAGAGAAAGAGAGAGAGACAGAGAGAGATTTAGAGGAAGAGGGACAGAGAGAGAGACAGAGAGACAGAGAAAAAGAGAGAGTGTGAGAGGAAGAGAAACAGAGAGAAAGAGAGAGAGAGAGAGAGAGAGAGAGAGAGAGAGAGAGAGAGAGAGAGAGGAGAGCGAAATTATGATTTGGCACATAATTAAATCCTATCCTGTCAATCAGCTTCTTCCATGTCAAAGCCATACTTTCTATTTTAATTAGTGTTAGTTACCAGTCACATGCAGAAAACCTATTTAATGATGCTTCTAGTGAAATAGAAATTCTTTGAGGAAAAGACCCAGTTCACTGTTGCCTTGTATTTCTTCACACCTAGGACCACAGCAGGCAAAAAGTGGGCTAATAAATGGCTGGTTGGTTATTGTTCTTCATTGCCGAAGACCAAAAGTTACAACACTAGAGGTGTTTAATAAATGCTTAGATTGACTGAAAAACTAAAAGTTCCTGTGTCTTTATACCCCTCCAGGAAGACAGAAAACAAACAAACAAACAACTCCATAGGTCTGTTAGCAATGGAGAATGGATTTCATCTGTGCATGTGTATTTTTGCGTGTTTTGTGTGTGTGTGTGAATGTGTGTGTGTGTAGCAGGGATCTTTATTGGCAAGCTGAGTTTTCAATGGTTGTCGTAATGGATTATATCAGTCATAGTGTTATTTTTAGACTATTACATGTTTTTGATTGCTTAATTACTGAAGACTATGCTTTAAATTCAATAAAGCTGTCCCATTGCTAGCTGAGATTTTTACACTCAGCTAATCTTTGCGGCATCTTGGGCAATGTTATTTTAATTTAGGCTCACTCTATGATATGCATTCTGTTCTAAAGAGACATAATGAGCAGTGCCAGTAACCACTGATGGATGTGTCTCAGACTAACAAGGGGAACTGTTAATGCCATTACCCTGTCACACACATAGTTCCTCTGACTAGATCGGAGTGATTTTCTTCTGGCTTGCAATCCAACATCATGCTAGATGTCTGAGACCAGCCAAGGTCATTTGGTTCCTGACAACAGATTTCAGGAATTGAAAGTGAACTTGTTTTCTTGTTTTGTTTTGTTTTTTGTTTGTTTTTCAAGTAGAACTAAAGTCTTAAAGTTTAAACTTTAAAGTTTTTTAAATCTGTTGTCATCAATTTACAAATGAAAAGAACCTTATAATTCAGAGTTGGATGTTCCAAGCCAGCTTATCTCCCGCTGAATAAATTTGGTGGGAAAGTCATGGGACTTGTCCAAGGTCACTCAGGAGATAATGGGCAGAGTTTGAAGAAGGCACCAGGATTGGAATCAGAAGTGCATTGGGGTACTCATAAGCAAGGTTGAATAGTGAACATTTCAGTGTGATCATTTACACTCCAGAAATCAGCAACTGTTGAAAATTAGGGTTTGGTTTTTTTGTTTGTTTTTATTGATTGTCCAGACTAAAGAAAGTAATAATAATGTCAACACCATCACATTCTTGTATTGCCCTATAAATATTGCTAAAGCTCAACAGGAGTGCAGCAGAACAAGGGTGTCAAAATCACTGTCAGAATCTTTTATCCCAAACTTTGCATCCTTTAAATTTCAATATGTTGTCTTTTCTGTTTCAGCAGAGGGTCTCAACTGTTAAGGAATTTAGTCTCTACTTTTTATTACTGGAAATAACTAGTGGTATCCTCTTCCAGGAATATGAACTCCAGAAATTACTTTAACACACACACACACAAACACACACACACACACACACACACACACACACAAACACACAGACACTTTATCAATATTAGTTTATATTGTTTAAAATGGTATTTACATTCTCTAGTTCATTTGAGTCCCCTCTCCCTAATACAGTTCTGGAATCCCTGTTTACTCCTAACTATGACCAAAACTAGAGCCAATGAACTAAGCTTGAAAGATTCAGTGACTTGCTTGGAGTCATATAGTTATTATCAAGGGATGGATTCAAATTCAGAGCTTCCTCACTCCAAAACCAGCATATGTTCTTGCTCAAAGATGTCAACCTTTAAAGAGACCTAAGAATTCATCCATTCTAAGAATTCTTAACCATATTGATGGCATGGAACCCTATGGAGCTCTTCTCAGAATAATGTCTTTTAAAGACATGAAATAAGGGGCAGCTAGGTGGCTCAGTGGATAAAGCACTGGCCCTGTAGTCAGGAGTACCTGAGTTCAAATCTGGCCTCAGACACATAATAATTACCTAGCTGTGTGGCCTTGGGCAAGCCACTTAACCCCATTGCCTTGCAAAAATAAAAAAATTAAATAAATAAATAAAAATAAATACATGAAATAAGATACATGGGATTACAAAGAAAACCAATTATGTTTAAATGTAATTAATACACACACACACACACACACAAACACACACAGACCACCAATTCATGGATTCCAAGTCAAGAAACCCTACTCTAATATGAATGAAAGATGCCCAAAGAAGGGAAATGACTTGCTCCAAGTTACTCTTTAAATAGATGGTAGAACTGAGTTTAAACACATTTGATCTCATTTCAGGATTTTTCTTACAACGCCATGATACTTTTTAAGTTCATGGAAATGAAGTTTTCTAAAGACTGTGCAGGAAATCTTTGAACTGGACAGAAATGAAAAGAAATCTGATAAATTTAAAAGATGAATAAAGTTAAGGAAGAAGAACAAGAAAAAAAGTTGAGGTGAACATTTTTAGATTATAATCACAGAGTAAAGAACGTGGCCCAGAGGTGAAAGATGGCTTGTAAGTATTTTAGATCTTTGAGATTCTCTAAAACACTGAATGCACGCAAGGATAATTAGCAGCAAGAAGGTAGTGAAAACAATACACAGATCTCCTCTGTCCAAAGGAAAATAAACTCTATGTAGAAATTAGAAACAGGCAATTATGCATGATCCCAACAACAAGAAGAACATTTTCTCTGAAAACTGGTAACAACCCAAGTCTATCAACTTTACATTTCAGGTTCCATTCTATAGCAATATTTTTAGAAATAAATTGATTCATACAAACATGAGACTATAGATATTTCTCTAAGCAAACTTTTTTATACTTTTTGTAGATTAAAAATACCTAAATGCTGGGCAGGGTGTTGTCCCTAAACATATATATATATATATATATGTATATATGTGTGTGTGTATGTGTATGTGTAAATGTATATGCATATTTTCTGTTAAGATGCTCTGTTTTTAAAAGTACTTTTAATCTTATTACCAAATTTTATTTTTTTGGTAAGGCAATGGGGTTAAGTGACTTGCCCAAGGCCACACAGCTAGGTAATTACTATGTGTCTGAGGCCAGATTTGAACTCAGGTACTCCTGACTCCAAGGCCAGTGCTCTATCCACTGTGCCACCTGACTGCCCTTTATTTATTTAAAAAAATAACTTGGCACAAATGCCCAACTCATTGCTGTAACATATGCAAATAAAAAGATGACCCCAAAGAAGTTTGAGCCTCTCTGTTTGAAGATCTTCCTCAGATTTGGTCATTCACAATGCATTTATACGGAGAAATAGGAATAGTTATAAGAATATAGCATTTTCATTAATTTCTCTTTCTTGTGACATCTTAGGGAAACTGGTTTGGAAATCAAAGGAGCTAAGCTTGATTCATGCCTCTACCACTCACTACCTTTGGTCAAATTTCAACTTTTCACGGTATCTATTTTCTCCCTGTAAAATGAGGAGCTAGTCTGGAAGGAGTTCTAAAATTGTGACTATTTGATCCCCCATTTTTATAACTTATAGAATCCTGGCATAGGAAGGGATCTTAGGGGTCATTCTAAGCTCCATTCCAATACAATAATGTCTTCTACAACATGCTTAACCAATTCTGCTTGGATCTTTTCAATGAAAGGGCATTCACTGCTTCTTGAGTTAGAATGTGTCATTATTGGATAGCTTTGTTTATAAGCTCTGTGGGCTTTGGTCCTGGTTCTGTCCTTATCAAGAGGACAGGTGATAATATAAGAATAGAAGCAAAATCTGTCATTCAAGTTAGCAGAGGGAATTCCAGGATTGTGTTACTCCCTCTATCAATGGAGGTTAGCACCTTCTTTTAAGAATGGTAGAGCTAATCTCTTATATTTAATTTTTTTCTTTAGGGATATGATTTCTGTCTCAGCACATTCAATTTTGATCAATGTATAGCATGGAAACAATGTGAAGACAGTCAGAGTGCCCTCTGTGGGGAGAGTGGGGGAAGGGAAGCAAGATTGGGAGGAAATTGTAAAATTCAAAAAACAATAAAAAATTTTTTTAAAAACAATGGGAGAGGGGCAGCTAGGTGGCATAGTGGATAAAGCACAGGCCCTGGAGTCAGGAGTACCTGGGTTCAAATCCAGTCTCAGACACTTAATAATGACCTAGCTGTGTGCCTTTGGGCAAGCCACTTAACCCCATTGCCTTGCAAAAACCTAAAAAACAAAAACAAACAAACAAAAAAGAATGGGAGAGCTAGCTAGAACATTGAGAGCTTAAATGACTTGACCAAGATCACAGGGTCAGCAAGTATCAAAGGCTGAATTGAATCCAAGTCTTTCTGATTCACAGGCCATCTTTCTTTGCACTGTGTCCTGTTTCCTCCTGTTCATATGACACCCTTTCTTTTTTTTTTCTTTTAGAGGCAATTGGAACTAGTTAACTTGCCTGGGTTGTTTGGCTAGTAAGCTGATGCCAAATTTGAATTAAGGTCCTTCTGACTCTAAGGACTCAACTCAATGCACTTCATCATGTCTCCTCACAAGACATGGAATCCAGATTCTTCACCATCCTCATCACTCTCTTCTGGATGCCCTCTTCCTTAGTGGTGTCTCCAGAATTATGTGTGTGTGTGTGTGTGTGTGTGTGTATTTAACATATATATATATATATATATACATATATATATATATACATATATATATATATATATATTCTAAATGATAGCTGAAACTCAATTTCCTCTTCTGTAAAATGGGGACAATAATACCTGAAGAATCTACCTCATAGGGCTGCTGTGAGTCTCAAATGAAATTATTTGATTAGAGATAATGCCTCAACTTTCAAAAGAGAGTTGATTATGTCTTTGAGAATATCCCTATCATACAGATTGCCTTCTCCACCTTAGCAAACAACCTTGTTGAGTTAGTGTGATCAAAGTAATTCATTGCCTGGTGGTCAGCCTTCATTGGACTACTCTGAACTTTGCTGGGCCGGCACTTAGAGAAATGATATACTTCATGCTTTTGTTTTTTTTTTTTTAACAATATGGAACACTTCAAGAAATTGCGTGTCATCCTTGCTCAGGGGCCATGCTAATCTTCTCTGTATTATTCCAATTTTAGTTTATGTGCTGCCGAAGCGAGTACTACTTCATGCTTTTGAATGTCATACCTACATTAGGCAGCCTGGTGGTACAATGGTTATAGCACAAAACTGGCAGTCAGCACTACTTGGATTCAAATCCTGCCTTAGACATTTATTTACTCCGTGACCATTCTGGGTAAGTTATTTAGCCTCTCTGTGCCTCAGTTATCTCATCATAAGGGGAAATAATAGTACCTGACATGAACCAAATATATATACACATCTATTTTAAAGTATTTTGAAAACCTTAAAGCACCATAATGCTAAAAACAATTAGTATTATTGCTAAATTACCTTGCTTTACCTACAAAAATGAAAATATTTGGGCAAGATGGTCTAAACAAAAAGTTTGGGCTCTAAAAATCCTAATTCATTTTAAAGATTATTAACCCCTTTAACTATATATATATATATATATATATATATATATATATATAGAGAGAGAGAGAGAGATATAGAGAGAGAGAGAGAGAGAGAAAGAGATTGGGATAAAATATTCATAATTGAATTTATGATCTATTAATCCCCTCAGTTCTTTTTTTCACCTATACTGCAATCAGTCCAAGTCTTTTGCATCCTACACTTAGTGATTTATACTGTTTTGTTTTGTTTTTTTTAACTTGAATAGGGGACTTTACCAATTTTTAATTATTTAATTTTTAACCTTTTTATTTTTATGTATTTCTTTCTTAATTTTCTTGTTTTATTAAATTTATTAGTTATTTTTCCAGCTACATGAAAACATAGTTTTCCACAATCATTTTTGTAAGGTTTTGAGTTTCTTTCTTCCCTCTCTTTCCTCCCTTCCTTCTCATAGAGAGCAGTCTAATATAGGTTTTACATGTATAACTATGTTTAAATATATTTCCATGTTAATTATGTGACATTTCATCAGTTTTTAAGATAGAATACCTATTATAAACAGGATGTCCCAAAGTCTTAGTGCAGTTTTAGGCTTTCATTGCTTAATACTATTTAAAAACTTTTATAGATTAAAATAGCACTAAGACTTTTAAGATAGCTTGTGTAAATCAGTGAAGAAGGAGGGAGTATTCTCATTTCATTCCATATTTAAGGGAACCTCTCCTTATAGAGAGGTTGTTAAATCCTGGAATTTTTGGTTTCAGGAGTAGGAGAGAAAAAGACAGCCAGATATAATGGATAATCTGGAAGACAGGAAAAGAAGGGTTTGAGTCAGCCTCTGAACCCTACTGGCTGTGTGACCTTGGCCAAGTTACTTAATTTCTAAGTGCTCTTGACAGTTTTTTCAATACCCCAATATGCAGAAAGGGTGCCAGTCTGCATCGATGGAAGGAGTTCCCACAATGAGGAGCTCCCTATAGCAAAGAAATCAAAGGTCTAGTCCGAAAGTAGTGCCTATGCCATTAGTTAGAGCACTGTTCTTCACTTTTGAATGCCTTTATTGTAGCCCTACCTTCAGGAAATGTCTCCGATTAGAAGAACGTTCAGGTTCTCCTAAACACCTAAGAATGTATGATGCCCCAGGGTCCCATAGAAGGGAGCAAAAACTATATCAAATACTGGCCACATCCTCCTTTCATATGGATGTCAAAAAAGAACCGCATGTCATTATAATTCCTTCTTTATTGTGTTTTAAAGGAGTTTGGGAACCTCAAAACATTCCAGGTCTTAATGTGTGCTTTGCAACATTTTAAAAAGTTCTAGGGATAAATATGTTCAAAGCATTGTCTAGGGAACTTAGCCAACTGACTCCCATTAACGTGAAGTTCAACAAGCTTACCATATACTACTTTGAACATTTGCTTCTTAATGTTTTTTCCTAACCAAATAAAAAAAAAAGATAGCACTTAATTATTGTATGACTTGGGAATTTAGGGCTAGAATTATGCTCACCCCCTCTTCTCCAGATCATGAAAACGAAGGGAGCGAGCAAACATCTTTTCATGATGATCAGGAAAAAAAAGAAGCTATGAAAGGGGGAGGGGCCAAGATCAAAACTACACTCAAAGTATTTGCTGTGGGAATTTCTTAATAATATCACTACAGTAAAGCCAGCATTGGAAAACATTAAGGCTATTAAGAAATAAATGATAGCTATATTATTTTAACGGGAAAAAGCATAATTATAGTTGCACAATATTTATTTCATGTGCTTTCCCTGTGTTCACTTATTTTACTGTTGTTATGACTTTTGGGGAATTTCATTTCCCCCCCAAATTTCTGATCTTTATCTAGGGTGTCCCAAAAGTCTTGAAGCAGTTTGAAGCTATTCTGAGACTTTTGGGACTCCTAAAGCATTTCAGAGTTAGCCAAATGCTTTATTCACATAATCCTTACAACAAATCTGTGAGCAGGCACTATTATCCATTATTTTACATAGGAGTAAACTGAGGCTCAGAACAATGAAATGACTTGTCCAAAGTAGCTCAACTTATAAATATCTGAGGAGAACTTTTATCTGAGGAAAAGTCTGTTAAACTGAAACCGAACAAGCAAAAATTGAACCTATTTGACTATTCATCTGATAGGTAAGGTAACGGAACTAATCAGCCACCGTGCCTACAGTTTTAATTATTCTAGACTCTTATAGATGTTATATAGTCAACACTCAATGATGCAAGAAATTAACCAGAGAGTTCTTTTTTAATGATGGGGGAAAATCATTATCCACAAAGTATTTAACCAGATATAGTCAACAAATAGACAAATTATCTGACTTTAACTTAATTTTATCAACCTTACCTTCCTAAAACAATTAGATCTGCCTCAAAGTGGAATGGCTGCTCTCCACATAATGAAAGTCTCAGTACTAGAATGCCCTGGATTGATTGTGTAGGTAACTAACTCCCAAGATAGGAACTGCTTCAACTAAGGAAGATAAAAAATAATCTGGACTTGACGGTTTTAAAATCTAACTAGGAATACTGAGAGGGTTAAGTGATTTACCCAGGGCAACATGGCTAGTAATGACAAATCATCTGCAATTGATAGTTTTAGAGAATTAACTTGGGGCGCTGGGAAATCAGGGCAGCTAGGTTAGTGTATAGGGCGCCAGACTCGGAGTCAGGAAGACTCATCTTCCTGAGTTCAAATCTGACCTCAGACACTAGCAGTGTGACCCTGGACAAGTCATTTCACAATATTTGTCTCAGTTTCAGTAAAAAAAAATAGAAAAGGAAAAGGCAAACTACTCCAATTTTTTTGCCAAGAAAACCCCAAATGGAATCACAGGGTCAGACATAACTGAAATGACTGAACAGCAACAAACAGAAATAAAGTGATTTTTGCCCCTTGTTCCACCGGCTAATAATCCTTTCAGACACAGGATTTAAATTCAGGTCTTTCCAATTCCATGATTGCCCCTCTTACTTCTATGCCTCACTGGCTGTTTTTATGGTGAATAAAACCTGAATTAGCCATTTACTGCTCTGTGAATCTAGAAGGGGAAAATATATCAAAAAGAAGAATTTTCTAGTGCAAATTCTAACAAGTTCAAATTATGTTATGATACACATTTCTGCATATTAAAATAACTTAAAACGACTCAGAAGAAACAAGTCCATGGAACCCGATGGAAATAAAAGAGGCTTGTGAAACACCTGGAAATGCATCAGTAAACATCTGTCCTTTAATTGAAAAACAAGCTCAAAACCTGACTTTTTAACTATATTTATATTTCCAAAGTGGTCACTTTGTTTGCTTATTTATTTATTAATTTTTTGAAAAGAAAGGTCTTCTATGAAGAAGTTGCAGATTAAGGGAAAAAATAATACCCCCTAGGAATATTTGCTACCCTTCACACAAGCATGAAAGATTAAAAATATATACATAAAGGGGATTATCTCCTACCCTACAACTAAGAAAGAATAAGAGATGCTGAGATGATTTCATGATTGCATAAAAATAAATGAACATTCAAGGTTTTTTTTTATTTCTGCCTTCCTGGTTTAATAGCATGCTTTTACCTTACTTTCATTCAATCACTGTCAACCTAGCCACCCTGTAAAAATTAATTACCACATTAGCACCTCATAATATACATTACCATAAAAAGTTTCTCTTGAAAAAAATTTTATATAGTATTCCTCAAAACACAGTTAAAATTTCCTAACAATCTGTTATGTTAATTTTACTCATATTACACATTTCTTGAAAAGCCAAGGAGGTATTATGTTTAATTCTTATTGAGATAAAAAAGAAGAAAAATTCATGTAGAATTTATTTTTTAGAGTTGCATTACGTTTTTCAGGATATAAGTAAAATTGTGAGTTAGTCAGAGCCTAGAAAGAGCACAAGAACATTCTTAAAAGTGTGATTTAATTCCAAAGAAAAACCATCCTGAGGTATATCTAGACACATAAATAATTTGAATTCTATGTTATGTACAGCCTTGAATATAGTTGGTGGAGGGAGGAGATACTGTTTTATCTATCTAGTTATCTATCTATCCATCTACTAATTACTATCAATTTCTTTTCAGTTAAAATGGTCTAACATTCAGTTACATTCACAACACCTTCAAAATATTGTCTTCTTCAAATGTTCCATGATTAAATATATATATATATATATATATATATATATATATATATACATACATACATACATACATACATATAATTTATTCTTTAGGGGTTTTTTTGCAAGGCAAATGGGGTTAAATGGCTTGCCCAAGGCCACAGAGCTAGGTCATTATTAAGTGTCTGAGACCGGATTTGAACCCAGGTACTCCTGACTCCAGTGCTTTATCCACTGTGCCACGTAGCTGCCCCCTATATAATTTATTCTTAAAGTCTGCAGGGTCTAAAGTCTACTAAAGACTATAAACATATTAAAGAATTATGTAATTTATTCGATTTTCTTTTATTTTGGAACGGCTATAAGGAAATGAATCTACTATTACAGCTATCGTTATTAACATGTATTTATGTAATGCTTTGAGAGTCCCAAAATACTTTGCCCATTATCTTATTTGAGCCTCCCAACAACATCCTTGTGTTCCACTGACTTCCTACTACCTCTAGAATTTCCAGTGACATCCTCCTACTTCTAATCAAATGTTAACTCTTCCCTTTTTGAATCCTTCACAATTTTGCCCCAAACTATCTTTTTATTCATGATCATCACACATTACTACTCCTTATGCACTCTCTGATCTGGCTAAATTGGTCTTCCAATTCCTCATAAAAGACTCCATATTCTTGCCTGGAATGAACCCATTCCTCATTGCTTTTCTTAGAATTTCAGTGATTCTTTCAAACATGCTCAAATACCAAGTCTTTCCTCATTCCTTCAACTGTCAATAACTTTTCTATCAAGCTACCTTAAATTTCAATGCATTATATTCATATTTTAATGAGTTTGTGTCTTCTTATTTATGCCATTGTTCTTACCCCTGATTAGAATGAAAACTCCTTGCAAATAGAGCTGACTCCATTCATCCTATCTGATTCGCCGGTGTCATAGTGATTGGTAGGAGCTTATTGACTTGTTGAAAGGTACTATAGGCATTTTTTTTAATTATTTACATATGGAGACAATGAAGTTTAGGGGAGCTGAGTAACTTGCCCAGACCCACAGTGTCAGAGTCTGAATTTGACTCATTGCAACATAATGTCATTAAATAGATTTTGCACTACTATAAGTAGAGGAAGAAAAGATACACTTTCAGTATTGGTTTTAAACTATTTGAAATTCAAAATATCTCAAATATAAAATAGAAGGAAAATGAGCTTGAGGGAAATAAAAAATTAGGCTGATAATGAGTCCTGGAATTTTATAATTTGGTAAAAATTGAATTTATTTTTAAATCATTCCTACCAAATTTTCAAGGTTCTTCATAATTTTAAGATCAAAAGTTAAGCAAACACTATTCATCAGATATATACCTAGTTTTATATAAAATATTAAAGTTGCAGAAAATTATAGATGAATTCTGCACCATTACCCTGATAGTTTTCATATTTCTGTTTTGTCTTTTTAACTTTACAATTTTGATTCCACGTATTTCACGTTTAGTAGTTGTGGTAGTCAAACGTATTATATCAATGAAATCATGCAATTTGTTACTTCAAATAAAATAACAAAATACCTTTATTCAGGAGTATAGAAATTAGATATTGTAGTTTTTTTCTTGTGCAACTATAATTTTTAAGAAACAAAAATTCCATATGACATATTTCCTAATGATATCCTGAATCACTTTTGTGCTTCTTAACATATTATCATGTCATCATATATCTAATTTATATCTTAACAAAATAAAAGTAGCTTATATAGTGCTGTGCTTACAAATCATTTTGAATGTAAATGCTATTTCATTCAATATTTAAGAAAGGAATAAAAAGGTTTTTTTGATTCATCAGTAGCTAGAGCTTATTCCAGTTCCCCAACAAGTTTAATAAAATTCTCAATAGAATTATAAGTATGCTATTCTTCTTGTTAAGCATTTCAATTCATAGTTTACAGAAAATTTAAATAACAGAAATTAAATGAGCCAAGATTTGTCCAGATTTTTATGTAAAGAATATTTGGACATTACTTTTTCTTTACTCTAAGCTGATTATCTTAAGGAGAGAATCCCTTTCCAAATAGCTGAATGAAAATAATTATTACTTGCCTTTTGTTTCTAAAGACAACACATTTGAAATTTTAGTTTTGCAATTTTTAAATTAATTCTTCAAAATCTTTAAAACATGTTCATTTGAATCTGTTTTAGGGTGAATGTATGTTATGATATCTAGGATGAAATATCACATTACATGTTTTAAATATTGTGGAATGTTCAACATAATTTGCTCCATTTTATAAAACAAATCATAGATTTAGGCCTCCAATTCGTATAACCTCAAAAAGGTTAGAGTGCATTCATTCCACTTACAACTGGTTTAACTATCTAATTCTGCCCTCCTGCCATCATTCACTTTTTTTCTGATAATGTTGCCTTATTGTTAAATCTTTCTCTAATTTATGGAGAATCCTAATAAATTTCACCTAAAAATGACTAGTCTTCTCTTATTTATATGATCATTAACATTCAAATTCATTACCTTCCCTTTATTATTTTGTTTCAGAGGCAACAAAATTCATTTATGATTAATAATCACATTTTCAAGCCCTTGTCACTTTCATAATCCATCAGAAACAGCAAAATTTTTTGACATCCCATTTCCTCTTTTATCAGAGTGATACCACTAATCTCTTAGAATTTTGGAATCATGAAGAAACTATAAATTATTTAATGTTGATAATTCAATACTTATCTAAAAAATATTTCAAAACATTCACTTCACATCCTCCATTTCTTTTATTTCTAAATTTAAAATGGTCTAGGAAGCTAATCTTATTCTGCCTCTAAGCACATTTATAAATACTCCTAATTTTCCTCATCACATTTACAGATGAAGTTAGTCCAACATGGAGACACAGAAGATTGATAAAGTATGCTTAACAACTGTGTGAAGAGATCATTTGTTGCTCTGGAAGTTCTGCAACTTTGGAGTCTGAAAGGCCAAAGTTATCATTTCTCACTAGATATACCCCACAGTCCATTGCCCTGGAACAGTTGATAATCACTTAATTTTTCCTGAAGGAAACTAAAGATTTATTCCCAGAAATGAAAGGATTTTGATTTAAACTTTTGCTTTAAATTTCAGATAGAATCTATTGGAAGTACACTAAGAGAAATATAACACTTTCTCCATATAGTCAAATTTACTACATTTAAAGCTTTCACTAAAGTGAAACTTTTAAACTTAATCTTTGGTCTCCTAATATTAAAAGGGGGGGGCATAGTTATGCTATTATCAATCACTATACTTGATGGAAGAATCCCATTATAAATGGAGATTGGGATTTCATTGCCATTATTTTTTCAGAATTTAAAAATTGTAGGAACACTTTTCCGTTACTATTTTAATTCGCATTTATTGAACACAAAATTACCAAAAAAAATTTGCATTTTTAAATCAATGCTGATGACCCCAGAAGTGATCTATAATGAAAAACCAAATAATGGTTGCATTGATCTCCTGTTAAAAGGTATTTTTAAAGGCCTTAGCACAACTACAGAGAAACCAAAGAAATTGATCATTTTTGATTTTCATTCAATGAACATAAGATTTCATTATGATCTTGCACTGGATGCCCATAAAAGTCATATATAAAGTTTTGGTAAACTAAAACTTTCCTAAATAATTAATACTCTAAGCCCTTTTGGTAATTTTTGAAAGAACAGAATTTTCCTCATGAGAATAAACTAGAGTCAAATTCAGAATATACTGATACTTTCCCACAGGAACCATACTTGTTAGTCCTAATTCAAGGGAAAAAAAATAAATTAAATTGGATTTTCCCTTTAGTTATAATGAGTAAACAGGCTCCCCAGATAGCAAATTTAACTGAATCTTTGATTAAATTTATGCACATGTGAAAATTGAAACCATTTCCCTGATTCCCTGATTGGCAATGGGGAGAAAAAAATGGTCTTATAAGACCATTCTGCCAATTTATGCAAACAAGTCTTCCATTTCTGTGTTCCATTCAGGATATTTTCATAAAATGTCTGCGCTAGAATATAAAGTACTCTATTCACTCACATAATGGCAAAGAGTGACTCTGGCTTTTTTATTTTAGAAAAATAAGTATCTGATGTAAATTATTCGAGTTTAATTTTAAACTATGATTCCAAGATTTAGACTATGATGTAATAAGTTTGAGAACAAAATAATTATTTCCTTTATGGACCCAGATATTTTAACTGAAGAACAGTATGGTGAGATTGAAAGAGTACTGAACTTGCATTAGTGAGGAGACTAGGGTTTAAGTTCATACCTTGTTTGTATATATGTGCTTAATATCTGTGTGCTTAATAAATGTCCATTTTCTTCCCTATTTTAATAGCTGTGAGACTTTATACAAGTCACTTAAAACTTTCTAAGCTTCAGTTTTTCTGTCTGTAAAATAGAGACATTAATACACTGCATACCTCAGAGATTGTTATGAGAGCAATGTATGTAAAATGCTTCATAAACTCTAAATCATCTTTTAAAACATCCACATTTTATAGACCTGTGCTCTAAACACAACATTTCTGTCTTTGCCTCTTGAAACCTCTATCATCTATAAAATGTCTCTCCCCAAATTGTTAATGATCCCCTGGAATTCTCGTTGGATTTGCTTTGTCTACATTATGTATTTAATATGCCTAAATGTTTCCCAGATAAAATATAAGCTTCTTGAGGGTAAAAGTTTGTCCTTTCCCTTTACAAGAGTACTTAAAACAATCTGGTATACTCTTTTTTTTAAGAGTTTTTTTTTTGCAAGGCAATGGGTTTAAGTGACTTGCCCAAGGTCACACAGCTAGGTAATATTAAGTGCCTCAGGCTAGGTTTGAACTCAGGTACTCCTGACTCCAGGACCAGTGCTCCATTCACTGTGCCACCTAGCCACCCCTGGTATACTCTTAATAAATATTTCTTGATTAGGGCTAAGGGCACTTTGGAAATCATGGTCTCCTCTGCTTTTCTCCAAAACCAAACTAAGCTCAAGGTGTTTTTTAGAGGCCACTCAGCTAGTTAGGATCAGAACAAGGATTATAATTGCTCACTAAAACTTTTCATTTTACCAACTCCATACAGAGAAACAATAAAATGGTCAGGCTCAGAAGTGAACATCTAGAGGCACAATCATGAATGGAAGTAAATCACTATTTATACATTAAAAGTGATGCAGACACAAAAATATATATGAAGGATTTGAGGGGGGCAGAGAGAGAAAAAGAGCTGTCCTGTTAGCATTTCATGCTGTAATTATAATAATTATGTAGAAATGTTGCCACTAAGGACATTTCACTGTATTTGTATCAGCTTCAGACAGAACACGACAGACAATCTCATTTGTTTGTAGGCAGAATATATTACTAAGCTAAAGAAAAAGGAGTCATAGAGCCCTTTTCTTCCTTTTTGAAGTAGCTAAGCACCATCTTCTAGAATAATCTTTTCTGATATCACCAGCTACTAGTGTCATCCCATTCAAATTACCTTGGATTCAGCTACTTTGTATATATTTCTATTTATTGAGCAGTTATTCATGTTTATTTAGATCAAATGTACATATGGATATATATTCATGTATGTGTATATTTATAGTAATATGTCTACGCACATGCCCACACATGTGGATGTATGTATATGTTATGAATGCATGTTATCTCTGGGTGTATATGTATAGATTATATACATTTTACATCTGTATATTCTTGTATATTTGTATAATATGCATATAGCTACACACATAGATAGATAGATAGATAGATACCCATATACAAACCTATCCATGTTTATGTATATATGGTCATAACCTATATACATATAAGAATGCACACTTCTATTACCATACACATACATATCCATTAGAATGAAAAAGTGGTTCCATAATAAATACTTTTAGATTGATTAATTATCATATATGATGTTGCAAAGTTTAATTATCATTGAAGGAAAAAAGTCTTCATAGGATCATACAGCCAAACTTGAAGAAACTTTAGAAACCATTAAGCATGCCCCCCCTCTTTATTTTAGAGATGAGGAAACTGAGGCTCAGCAAAGATAAATAGCTTGAGCAAAGTCACACACTTAGCATCTATCTGAGGGAGATATGGACTCAATTCTCATGATTTTACAAGTATGGTCCTGTTTTCACTGAAAGTTTTCTCAGAAAATGAAATTTCACAAGAGTGAAGGCCATTGACATGCGTGCTCATGAAGAATCATGGCTATTAGAACTACAGAGATTATTTATTCATGAAATCATAGATCATTAGAGCTTAAAGGAACTTTGGGAATTAAACGGTTCAAGAATGACATTTTACAATGAGGAAATAGACCCCAAGGAATTACAATCACGGGTCCAAGTCTAAGTTCATTGAGTTAGATCCAAACTAGAGTTTCCTATCTCTCTATTGAATGGTCTCTCCTTTATATCACAGCTTGTTTGAGGACTACTACCAGTCTAATTGAGGGCAAATAAAAAGAATTTGTTTGGAAACTATATACATTGCTTGAATTACTTTAAAACTTCTCTCTATGTTGCTAAGATTGAATGTCCCTGCCAGATTTTTTTGTTCTTTTATTTTGAAATTTTGCCTCCATTTCGTTTCTAATGCTTAACTATTCTTATAATTAGTCACAGTAATCAGATTAGATTTTCTATTGCATTGGATTTTTGGATTCCACTCTAGTTTCCAGTATAAATTTCTATTTCTAGTCCCCATGATAAAAATTTCCTTCAGGCTGAAGCTTGGCAGACATGAGCTCAGTCTGGGAATGATTTTTTAAACCAAATCAGAAAAACTTCATCTCTCCCTCTCTCTTCCTTCTTTTGAATCAGTAAAAATGAATAAACAAATAAATAAAAAAATTAAAAATTGGGAAGTTTGTATTTATCCTCTTCATGAAGCCTTGATTGATACTTTTCACAAATTCATATACACTCACTATTTTATTCTATGTTTCATTCACTAAAATGTAACAATTTCATTACTATTAAAAATTAGTTCAGTGACATTAGAAATGTGTGTATTAATATCTTGACTTTTTAATACTTTCTTTTGGTGTTAATGAAATCTACTAAATCCATTCTATTATTTTTATTCAATGGCTCTGATTTTAAAGCCGGCTATATATGAGTGTGGCCAAGCTGAGATTAAATCAGAGAACTGTGATATATCTGTAGCAAGAAAGAGAAAAACAAGAATAATTACAATTAACTCATTACGTTTCTAAGAAATTTCTAAACCAATCCTCCTTCTTTGGGATTACAAGACAAAAGTAAACAAAACCACAGCATACATCCAAACTCCACATACCTTTTCTACTTTGGGTCCTAACTCGATGTTACTTAGTGAATCTTTAGTAAGTCTTTGATAAAATTTCAGTAATAAGACAACAAAGTTGTTACGGATATGAAAGTGGAGACATAAAGAGGAAGATAATGAAGTAAAGATAGAGAAAGAGACAGAGACAGAGACAGTAGAACATAGAAGAAGAATACAAAAAAGAAGACTAGAAGGTAGAAGAACAGAGTTGCAAAAAAGTTGCATAGAGAAAAAGAGAAGAAAAGCATAAGAGAAAGAATTAAGGGAAAAAAATATTTGAAGACAAAGAAAAATGAGACACGACTGAAAAAAAGCTATGCACTTTTCTCCTAGGCCTTAATTTTTGAGAAACATTCAGCATTTAATGTTTTACATGTCAAAATTCCAAAATGAACCTATAGATAGGAAATTTTGAAAGAAATGTATCAATAACCTATGACCTCTATTTGTTAAAATAATAACATCTGGAAAAGATGATAAAATATTTCTCTATTGATATTCTGATTACTCCTTAAATTCAAAATGTTTAACAAATATGTATTCTACTTTTCTCCACCAATTGCCTTATATTTGTTAAAGTCTTTAATGTCGATAGTGTTTCCTCAAGTATATTATAAGCGCTTTGAGGGCAGAACCATGCTTTTTATTTGTTAACTCTCCTCTGCTTCTCATTCCCAGCATCTTCCTACTAGATAAGCACTTAGTGGTATAAATATTTGAATTTCATCATTTATATAGTGCTAAAATTCAAAATATAAGGACTTTCCATCTCTCAAACCCATTTTAAATGATTAAAAAAAAAAAGGTGATGAAATTAAGATCCAGAAGGTGACATTTTGGGGTTTGACTAGTATGGCAATTTGTTTTGCTTGATTATGAAAACTCTTTACAGGAGGTTATTTTTTCTTTTGATTTTAACGGGGGCGGGGTGTGGGTAGGAGAGAGAAAATTTGCTTGTTAATTTAAAAAAATGTTATATAACAAATGAAAACCTGGTATTTCCTCAGAGCAAGAACCTGATTTGACCTCTCCAGAAGCCTACCAAAATGGCTAAGGAAAGAAGTCATTTGGGATAGCACACTTCCCAATGTGGATAGTCCACAAAAAGCATAAAGGGCCCTCCATTCTGAAAGTTCACTCAAGGAAAACATAAGACAAAAGGACTACATAAATTTGAAAACCAGAAGCCCATGGGCAACATTGTAACCAATGCACATTTACTTACATGTTTAGAATACTATGAAGGCTTCAACTTTGTTAAGTCATCTTTGAACTTTCCCAACCTTCATTTTCATTCAATTTTGATTCATATGTATTTTAAGCCACATGCTACATTATATGGAATCACATGCCTTGAAATTAAAGGTCTTAGGATGTGATATGATCATGTTTGTGCTGAGAATTGCATAAGAACTATAATGACAAATGTATGAATGCACAAGAATAACTTAAATAAAAATATACACATGTGAAATCTATTCACATGTCCCTAGATATGCAGGCTTCTAATAGCTAATGGATTTAGGGATTATATACATATGTGTATACAAATGTACAGTCCCATCTATGTACAGATACATACATGTGTGATAACATAACTAAGAATAAGTAAGGGTAATTATAAATCTTCCAAGGTAGTACAGTGAAAAGATGAGCTTTTAATCCTGAATACAAAATGGTCAAAGTGCAAATTCAACCTAGTTTTTACAACTGTGGGTCTAGCTGCAATTATTTTGACCATTATTTAAAAGAACTGAAGACAATTAGAATCTCTGGGAAAATGAATAACATAATTGGTCCAGGGTTAAAAACAATGACAGCAAAAGAAAACAGATGCTTTGGCTAGGAGTGATGGTTTCATGGAACTATTTTCCACAATGGGCTATGGTTCATCAAACAAAACCCCAAAGGTATCATGCCATAGAATGTTGTATTTTTTGCAGTAGTTAACAAAGGGTCTGAAGAGTGAAAGTGTACAATGATGTACAGCCTCCAAAGAGGACATCTCTATATGTTTTCATCATTAAAGAAAGAAAGCAAGACTGATTCTTGAAAAAGACTTTAGACGTAATAATCTATGCGTTTCATCTTGTTTTGCTTTATAACAAATCAGCAAGTATGATATCTTTACTATTCCAAGTAATTTACCATACCTGTGGGTAGCTGTCAGTCCGTGGTAAGACAGATATGTCATAGGTGGCAGCAAAATGGCTTTTAGCTTGTTGTATTTGGCCATAACGTTCTCTTTTTCTCCATTTAGCTCTTCGATTTTGAAACCAAACCTACATGAGAGAAGTAGTATATTGTTAAAGTGCTTGGAACCTAGTAGGTATTTAATAAGAGCTTCTTTTGTCTTGTCTTGCCTAAAAGAAATAACCCAAAAAATCCATGCAAATGTATGACAAAATAGCCCAAATATCACAGATGTACAGAAACATAGGCCAACAAGGTTTCTTTCAAAGTCTGTCTCTTTTGCAAAAGAAGACAGTCATTCCTGACATTTTTGTTCCATACCATGAAAAATCTTACAGCAGGTTGTATTCTAGATTTCTCAAAATTAATTTTCCCTCAAATGGTCAAAGAGTAAAAGAACTATAGAGCATATTAAAAAAAATCCAATATTTCATATTTTATCTAATAAGATGGAATAGAGAGATCACTGGACCAGATGACCTGGCTAAATAACAGTAAGTAAAACTTTCTGAGACTCAGTTTCATCAATGGTAAATTAGGTCATTGGACTCAATTTTTCCATGAACTTTAACAGATTGAATTTTTTTAAATTATGCAACCTCATTAGAATTCCAGATCCAAAATTTTTCAAAGCTGAAACTCTTTGAGATTTCTTATTTTGGAGTTTTAGAAAGGCCATCCAACTTGCTTACCTGACTTGGATATGATCTGGTTAAGTAAAAGAATGCTAGACTAAGTCAAGTCATAGGCATTTTGATTTAATTCATTTCAGAAAGTGTTGAAAATTGAAAGATAAATGTAAATATATCAATTATTATACAGTATTGTCTAATACCTGTCTAAAATTTTGACTCGATAGAACTGGAAAATGATTTCCTTGTTTTATTAGAAATAAATGATAGGGGCAACATTTAGAGAATGTTTTATTTTTACTTATGAGATATAGATTTGCTGGCTAGATGGAATTATCTGTGAGGTTAATTTTCTATTAAATTTCATATACTTTTAAACATTTTCAAAACTAAAACAAAAAAAGACTCAATAGCATCTCAGGTCATAAAAGTCCAACTTTTACTCTGACTTCATCCATTTCATCAAGTCATTCATTTTTCTTCAAAAAAATCATCAATCTGCAAGCTGGAAATAATACTTCTAAAAATACTTCTACTAGTTTCTCAAAGTAAGGTTAGTTACATTTATATGTACAATGCGACATATTTTGTACTTGAAGGCCTAAAGGCATTTTTAAATGAATATGGTAGGAAATAGAAGTAATCTAACTGAAAGTATCGAAGCAGAGGTTACCTAAATTGATATTTGATAATCAAGTTTCTAGATTTTGTCACAGCTGATATTCTTTGAAACAAATTCTTTTAAAATGTAATCCATTTATTGTGGACTCAGATGTCAAGGAAATATGAAAAATCCACAGCTGAACAACCTTCTGCTAAAGATGACTTGAACTTTTTTCACCAAATGTGTGTGTGTGTCTGTCTATGTGTGTGAGTTTATTCTTATATCTATACCTTCATTAGATGTGTCCAACCCAAAACCCTCGACCACATTCGACCCTCAAAGCCCATCCATGACGACTGTATTGCATTTTATTATTATTATACTCATTGATAATATGGTTACATTTGGTCATAAATAAGTATTAAATTCTGTATTGGGGGGGGGAGTGGGCCACAAGTTTCTGTTGGGTGATGCTGCCTAAAAAGTTGGACACCAATAGAAATATTTTTAAACACCAGTTTGATATTTATGTAAAGATTTAACATGGTTCTTTGAAAAACTGATCCAGAAATCAAAACAAGATTCAGGGACATATCTGTTGAGTATATTTTTTGAAGGAGTCACTTAAATTTGTATTATCCATCATGTTAGGGGCTCAAAAAGAAAAAAGAAAGCAAAAAGAAGAAAAAGAAAAAGAAAAGAAAACAAGGAAAGAAAGAAAAAAAGCCCCTTCTGTCTCCACAGGAGGCATGAAGAACATAGCAGGGGAATTTATTAATGAGCTTCTTTCATTGAAAAAAGACCTCAACAATCTCCTTAAAATGGGTGCCAATTATTACATTGAAGTAAAGCAGGAAAGAGAACAACTTAGATAAATTAGGTTCAAGCTGGCTCTCTGCATGGATTCAGGACAAAAAAAATTAAATTGGATCTTGAATCAATATTTGAGGGGAAAGCAGGTAGTATGCAAAACCAATGTGTTTGTTTGTGTATCTGTAACATGTATCTAAATAATATAATTGAATATTTAATAGCCAAAGGATAAAAAGTTTTAAAAATTATATTTTTGCTAACCTTGTTAATAATTCACAAAATTCGTTTTGTATAGCTTTCACAGAAATTAGCTAAAGATAAAATAACCATTTGTCTCCACAAATGAAAACAAAAAATCTGCTGCTTGTTATCCGTGCATTGCCAGATGTTGACCTTAATGATGTAAGGGCCTTATAATGACTTATTCTTGTGATGGAATCCTGTTATACTAAGGATAGAAATTCCTACTGCTTTTCCTGCATCTTCCTTTCCTAATGATTAATCCAAATTGCTAAATTCAGGACTTTCCTATGAAAAGCAGGACATATATATATATATATATATATATATATATATATATATATATATATATATATTGCAAAGAAAACATACAAACTTTGCAGTATTTGTTGATATTATTTGCTTTATAAACCTTTAGTTATATTTCAGGCAACATTGAAAAGGGGGGGAAAGCAGCAACATAAAAAGAGTTAAAATTAAATCTAATGCAAACAACATAAACAGATGAAGAATACCATTATGCCAATTTTTATTTCTATTTTAAAAGTCTTGAACACATTTAGGGAACTTTTTTTTTTAAAAGGAGCATTCAATTTTCTAGCTTGGTTAAAAAATTAGAACTTTTAAAAGATAAATTCAATGATGTCTAATAAAAATCAATATAAAATGAGACAATGCTTATGACTTCTAGGCAGAAATAAATAATTTCATTTTCATGGGTCTAATACTTTATATTTGAAAAGTATCATTTTATGGTACTATTTTATTTTGAAATCCTATTTTAATAATATTCATAGAAAAGTCATTAAAATGTGATCATTATTAAATATTTCTCTTTCCATTATTGAATGCAATATATAGAAAAATATCACAAATACATATTAATATTATGCATTCATACACATTTGTAAATGACAAATAATCATCCTCCAAATAATCCTCATATAGTGGTAATTAGGAAATATAAAAATATGTCATATTTTAGAAAGTTACACTTTTTATGTTAGCCTTTAGGAATTATTTTTCCTCCTCCTCTCTATCTCTCGCCTTTATTAGATCCTTCCTATGATTAACAAATAGATTTTTAATATTAAATTGTTAGTCTGATAGTTTAGATCAATTGCAATATTCATTTTTCTGAAGAAAATATGGCTTGACAATCATGTCCATTTAAAGGGAAATGTAGTTTTGCTGGAATATGCTAACTCTCTAATCTTAGTCTCATAAGATTTTCTTCCTGTGAGGTTAAAAAAATAGAGTTATTCTATTATGACAAAGTTAGTACCTGGACTCTGGCCTCAGTCAGTTCTGTTCTGAGAGCAAGCTGTTCTCTGACATACACATCAGGATAATGTGTTTTCTGGAAGACTTTTTCCAGCTCTTCCAACTGCAAACTGGTAAAGGTGGTTCTATGTCTCCTCTTCTTGCTACTGGACACGTTGCTGTCACATTTATCACCAAGTTCATCCAATTCTCCCTTCTCCTGCATCCCTTTGACTGGAGACATCCTGAGGCTGTTACAGCTGTCCATGGCTCTATTTAGTTCTGTGTGAAGAGGTTGTCCTTCGACTTTAGTAATCCCATAGTTCACTGGAGGGGGTAGGAGGAGGAATAAGAGGTTTTAAGACTTAATGGGTAAATATCCTTGAAGAAATAGTTTGTAATTTAGAGCATTAGCAAGTTGTAGATGATGGGGTTTGGGAAAGGGAGATGTGGATCAGCTACAAGCCAATAACATCTCATTTTCCCTTGCTGGTTCTTTAATATGATATTAAATTTTAAGTGTAGGAATTGACATGAATCTGTCAGTTCAATGATTTAATAAAGCACCGAACACATGCTTGCCTTAGTTTCTAATAATTTGAAAAGCAAGGCAAACAAGCCCAGAGTTCTCTGCTTCCAGACTGATGTTCTACCAACTAAGAACTTTCTTTGTACAATTTGAGTGGATCCCTTCACACATAAACACACACACACACACACACAAACACATATGATGATGGCTGAGAGTAGTCTTAATCTTAAGAGAAAACCCAGTCTAAATAATAAAGGAAATATGAATAAAGGAATAAAAGGAATAAAAAAATGAATAAAGGAAAAAAAGGGGGGAGAAGAAAAGAAATGCAGAATTTTTTTTTAAAAAAGAGAAGAGGTAAATTGGCTTTTATAAAAGAACTAAAACTATTCAAAATATCTTTCCCCTTTGAATAGAAAGGATTGAAATTCTTCGAGAAGAGAAAAGTCTCATTTTTTTAAAAAAGTCTATAACTTGTCAAACTTGTGTAAGAGGGATTATTTGAAGGGATGTTAGGTACTATTCGACAAATTTCTTAATTTAGATTCCCACCCAAATTGGCAATTTGGCAAATTAGAACTGTTTCCTCAATGTTTTTCATTAATTCCACAATTAGATTTATGGCAAATATTAAGAGGAATATTAAGGAATCTAATTATTTTTTTAAAACCTATGCTTCCTCACTATTTTGGGAAGATTTTTTTTTCCCTTAGAAGAGAAAGACTTAAGAGAACTCTTTAGCATTAAAAATACCAGTTTGTCACTTTTCCTAAACACGTCCCTTCTCAGAATAACTCATAACTCATGAAATACCTTCTAAAATTTAAAATTTCTTCCAAATTCCCCCTCCCCCACAAATGGGGGGGGCTGTAGATACAGAAGTTAAAACAACTAGTAAAACATTACAAAGGATGGCATCTGGAATGCTGTTACGGGTTGTTTTAGAGTTCTCTGCCATTCTTAATAATTTTCTACGGATTTGATTGCCAGCATGATTTAAACCAAAAGTTTATCGCAAAACTTTAAGGATAAAGACATAAAATGATATGTATAATTAAAGGGGGGGAGAGCTAAAATGATGAAAGTTAGGGC